>NC_050576.1:5398868-5698868 GCF_011100635.1 Trichosurus vulpecula | reverse complement strand
TATATGTATATGTATATGCATGTGCGTATATATGTGTGTGTATGTATGTATGTCTTGGTTTGTGTATACAGTGAATGCCAATACACACATGCACACACACACACACACACGCGCGCACACACACACACACACACACACACACACACACACACATATATATATATATAGTTACTGTTGGGTCCCAAGAGTCAATTTCCCTGTCACCCACAAAGAGGCTTGGCTTAGCACTGGATGCTTTCTTCTATGACTTGCAGTGTTCCCCTTGGTTGTATTGTTCTATTATAAATTACCTCTACTTCTTCCCACCTCCCAACACTTCTTGAAACAGATAAAAGAGGGTAAGAAGGTAAATTGGTCTTTTGATTTTATTAGTACAAATAACTCCAAAACAAGGAGGCTCCTATAAAAATTCAGCTTGTTATTTTATCCTCAGCTCCTATTCTCAGAAAGGTGCTTAGAGCTCTGAAAGTTAAACAACTTCCCTAAGGTGACATAGTATATATTTGAGACAGGACTTCAACCCAGATCTTTCTGACTCTGAGCAATCTATTTCACCCTGTCCCATACCTTGCACTGGTAAGAGGGGTGGGGAGGAAGTCTTAATTTGAGATGTAAATGGGAATTTAGGAGGTTAGCAGTAGAAGAAGACAACCATTATCCTTAAATTTTCCTCAATCATTGTTATGAAAAAAATTCCAAATTCTCCTCTACTATCCTGAAACGGCCGGAAGCTAAATGTTCTTAGTGTTACCCATTTAAAGTATTTTCCAGTTTCATATCATTCCCACAACAAATTCTATTTCTTCAAATAGGTTTGTACTTTCAAAGTATTAATGGGGGATACACTGGAACTAAACATTCCCATCAAGTGTTCCTGAACCTAACTAGCACTCGAGATCAGTACTTCAAGAAATGGATTTGCTCATGTAATTAAACATAAGCAATTGCAAGTTAAGCAGGTTTCTATTGCCTCTTACCAGTCAAACTCCAGTGGGGGTTATCCAGGCAGATCTTTAACCTTTAAAATTGTGGCACCTTGCCACATGCCTATATTAAGTCTATCTGCATGGGGTGGTGTTGGGGAATGGGTTTGTATGATTATGAGAATGCAAACTCCAGAATAAAGACCCAGAGGGAAATTATTACAGAATGCAATTAGCAAAGTAAAAAGAAGAATAGCTCAAGATTCTAGAGCAATGGGGTTGCATATACTGTGCTAAGAAAAGGAAAGGAGGAAGCAGGTTGTGTATAGTAACAGGAGAATCGGTTTTTGAGAGCTGTCCATTGTTCTGAAACAAGACGTGCTTCAAATATAATCCAGGTCACAGTTAACGGCACTTATGAAGAAAAAGGTTTGGTGTGTACCCATTATAAAAATCTGAGTTTTGTGCAGGGAAAAAGAGGATATTGTCTCATCCGACAATGTAGGCAAAAACTTCTAAGAAAGAAAATATTTTGGGGGAGGTGTCTTTGTGGGAAATCTACTTTTGTTTGTGTTATCCAATAGAACCATCTATAGAGATCAGATTCACCAAGAATAAGTCTCCTTTTCCTCTTTGTGGTATAATGGATAGCTTATAGGACTTGTAGATGGGAAGATGTGAGATCAAATAATGCCTCAACTATCTACTAATTGTTTGATCTAAGCAATTTACTTAGCCTCTCTTAGCATCAGTTTCATTTGTAGCCCATATCTCAAATGGTTTATGAGTATCAAATGAAAACATTTATAAAATGCTTGGAAAACCTTTCAGAACCATATGTTTGTTGATGGTATTGTCATTGTTATCATATTTTGTGTCTAATTTAAAACAGGACATGCGATCCCCATGTAAGAAGTTGCTGGTAGGGGAATGACAGCATGATTTGTTTTCAGAGGATGTTCCTCCTATTATGTTTGAAACTTTGAGTACAGTTACTCCAGTTCTGTGCCCATCAGAAGAGGCTGTACTATCATCTGATCAACAAAATTTAAAAAATTATTAAACACTTACTATGTGCAAATACTGTGCAAACTCTGGGGATACCAAGAAGGAAAAAAAAGAAGCAGTCTATTCCTTCAAGGAGCTTCCTTTGTATTTCAGAAGATAACCGTATGATAACAGGCATATACTAGAAGACTAGGACTAGAGGACCTTGAAGGTCCCATTCCAACTCTAAGTGGATAATCCCATTGTTCTGTGTTTTTTAAATATTGACTCTGCCACTTGTTACACATGTGACTGTGGGCATACAGTTTACCCCCTTGGGCCTCAATTTTCTTATTTGTAAAACATCTATCTATCTATCTATCATCTTTCTATCTATCTATGTCTACCTATATCTATTTACATTTCTATCTATCTGTCTTTCAATGTATCTATGTATCTATCTATCATCTATTAATCTATCAGTTGCAGTTTCATGATGTGTTGTGGAGGAACCATCTCAAAGAATTCAGTCAGACCACCTCTAATCCAAGCATAGGCATTCACTGAAATAGATGCCTCTCACGAAGTGGGCTAGGTTCCAAGAGGAACCAGCAACTTCACAAAAATAAAGGTGGATTTTTATAGGGTAAAGATGCTGTTACATAACAGAAATTATGAATAGTAAATATGCAGGAGGGATGTGTCAAGGAATTCAGTAATAGGGAGAAGTTTCTTCTAGAGTTTGGTGGTCAAACATCCTTGTTGTGCTACCCTCCTATTGGCTAGCTATTGTGCTCCTGTCTGGTCAAAATGGATAGTTAGGTTTTGTGGTCTTATCTTGAGCTAAATGGATGATGTCACTGTGGTTGAGTACAAGAACACACCTGTTCAAGTATGTGAATTGGATCTGGGGGAAGTGGTTGTATTGAGTCTGGGGACCAGTGGTATGTTTAAAGTCAGATTGTGTGGTTAAATAAGGACATGCCTGCTATTCAGTGGGGCCCATGAGGAAGTTAGAATGTTGGGGCTGGGGGCAGCTTTATTAGGATTCCATAATCTCTCTCTCTCTCTCTCTCTCTCTCTCTCTCTCTCTCTCTCTCTCTATCTACAGTCTGCTTTGGCTCAAAAATATATGATCCTGTGATCTTATGAACTATTCTAAGAAATAGGAAGGCCAAGAATAATTTATACCATATATCATAGCTGATATTTTGACCAGCTCCCATGATGTCAGGACACCAAGGATGCTTTAAAGGGATGCAAGGCATAGAATCATAGATTTATAGCTGGAAGGAACCTTAAAGGACATTTAGTCTCTGCATCTCACTTATCAAATGAAGAACCGAGGCCCAGAGAGGGTAAATGTATTGATCAGAGTCACATAGCAGATGAGATTTGAACCCAGGGCTTCCTAACTCCAAATATAGTGCTCTATCTACTATCACTCGATGTTTCTCAAAAGTCTGCTCAATGACACCATGAACAGCATTGAACTAAGGGTCAGGAAGACCAGAGTTGAAATAGTGTGGTTCAAACACTTACTCTCTGCATGATCCTGGACAGGTAAATTTGTGTCTCTCAGCCACAGCTTCCTCATCTGTAATGGTGATAATGATAGCACCTGCCTTCCAAGGTTATTGTAAGGATCAAATGAAATAAAATTTGCGAAGTGTTTGTTAACCATAAAGTATTACATAAAGCTAATTTTAATTTTTCATAGTAAAAATTACAATAACAATGGTAGAAAGAACAATAATAACCATCCTTTTTGGATCTAGCTCTTCTTTGTCCTGGCATCAATCAATCCACCACCGTGCTAAGCACTTAGAATGTATGGGGGAAAAATTGTCCTCAAGAGCTTATGTCCTAATGTATACAGTATAAGTAGGCAGGACAGGAAGTATGCTGGATTGGAATGAAAAGACCTTGTGTACAGTCCTGGTTGGCCCACTGCAGAGCCCTGTGACCTTGAGCGAGCTGTTTACCTGCCTTGAGCCGCAGTTTGCTTATCAATAAAAAGGGATACTTGCCTTCCCTACAGCAGCAACTTCTCATGAAAAAAAAGCTTTCTAAATACGTCAATGTTGTGTAAATGTCAATAGTTCTTACCATTATGGCCAAGCTGAGGGCCGCGGAAAGGCCAGAAATGCCTTCCCTGACCCCAACCCCAACTTAGCCAAACTGGATACTTGCTGCCCAAATTCCCCCAATGCACTTTGCCTGGCTCCCACCCTTAGTTCCATCACACACGACATTTTGTCACAATAATCTACTTTCATGCCCCATGCTTTGTCGTTAGCAAAACAGAAGCCAATTCAGGGCAAAAGTTGTTTCTTTTCATTTGTTCTTTTGCACAAGCAAGGCCTAGAAAATCATGACTGCTCAGTTAATGTTGGCTTGATGTGTTGAATAATTATACCTGGCAATTATAATGGTGGTGAAGAAGCAGAGGACTAGCGGGGATAGTGATGTCCTCCATGGCAGGAAGACCTTGATTCAAGTCCTGCCTCTAATACAGAAACATTGCATGGGCCCAGACAAGTCAATTGCCAGCTCGGTGTCCAGGAATGTCTTCAAGGCTGTTACAGAGGACATTTGTATTTGCAGTGGCAGAAGGGGCACCTCAGGAGGAACTCCTCTCATCCAGTGAAACAAAGGATCAGACATAACAGAGGACTAGTCCATTTCTGCTTGGTTCCAGAGAACAGGACTAGAAGCAATGGAAGAAATGGAGTTTGAAAAAAGACCAAATAAGGATTCATGGAAGGCTAAAACATGGGCCAGAGTCACCAAGGCTTAGGCTTATGGAGCAGACATTTAGGAAATGTACTTGCTCCCTATGGAAGTGTAGAGAACAACATTTCAAGAGCAGATGAAATTCTGTCTGCATGCAAGCTGGCCAACACAGTTCCAGACTATTACTTTCCTTCTTTGATTATATGAACCAAGTCAAACTGGTGATTTTTTGGATGCTTAAAAATAGTTCTGGTCAGAAGACATTTATGGAATCATAACTCTGATAAAGAGTGTATTAGAAACTGGGAGGCACTTAGAAGAAATAAAGGCCAAATTTTCTTTCTTTGACTTTAAAAATCTGAATAAGAATACTTATAAAGTGATGTATTTGTTAGTCTGTTGCGTTCTTAACTTTTTCACATGGGATGGTAACCTGCCTTTAAATAAATATTACAAAACAAAAGAACAAAAACAGAACTAGTCAAAAAAAAGAGGTATCTTCCCATAAAATTCAAGGGCAAATGCCTCTTAGTTTTCACCCTTCTTGAATTTTTGGCCTTTTCTGTTATTGATGACAATTTTTTCTTTTATTTTTATTTTTACTTTTAAAAAAAGTCATGTACTTAATTTATATGACTATTATAGTACAAAGAACCAAAAAGACTATATGAAACCCTAAAATTTTGTTAATATATGTATGCAATTTGCAAATAAGTGCATATATTTCTAAATATATTTATGTATTTGTGGGTGTACGCACTAATCAGATTTACTAAGATGAAGAAACAGGGAGATGGCCACTGTCGGAGGTGCTGTGGAGAGGCAGGGGCACTGATCTCATTGCTGCAGTAAAATTTCCTTTTCAAAATTGTCAAAGCACTTTGTCCCTCCACCAACACTGCCTTAATTTTAAAGCACTGAGCACTTTAAAATACGATCTCCTTTGGTCCTCAGAACAACCCTGGAAGGGAAGGGCTGTTATTTTCCCCATGTTATAGATGAGGAAACTGAGGGCAGGAGAAATTAAGCCACTTGCTGAGGGTTACACGGCCCGTAAATCTCTAAGGCTAGATGTAAACTCACACCTGGGCTCTAGGTATTGTTCTCCATCCCCGGTGGCACCTTGCTTCTCCAAATAGTTAGGTCATTTATCACCTTGGAGGTGATTTTATTAAACAGTGTTAGCAATTATTCTAAATGTAATCTCTATGAGACTTCTGCTAGACTTCATTACAGTTACTGTCCTTGACTGTATCAAATAATAAACTTACATTCACTTGCTTCTCAATCCGTTATACCCATTCTGTTCTCAACTATTATTTTTTTCTATTTTTAACCAATAACATGTAGTTTTGATGGTCAACTTAGAGTATAGTGTAGTTTCAGAGCATGTATCACCATGTTTCCTTTATGAGTGTTCTTTTTTAAATTTCAATATTTCCCTTGATTTTTTTTATTTTGATCTTCCAGATGATTTTTGTTATGTTTTCTAGTTATGCAAAAGTAGTACTTCATAGTATGGAGTAGCAGTAGAATTTATATCTATAGCTATCACTTCTTTTATAGTAATTGTTATCGTATTGCCATTGCTTAATCATTAACAATAAATAGTTTTTGAATTGTCTCTCTTTTTATTTCTGTGTAAATATTTTATGGTTGCACACATATAAGCACATGAGTCAGAAATATGTCTTGGTAGGTGGATTCCTAGATATTTTACAAGGGTTTTTCTTTTATAATTTCCATTCCAACTCTCTCTCTCTCTGTGTCTCTCTCTGTCTCTCTGTCTCTCTCTCCTGTATAATATATATGTATATATGTACATATATATATATATATATATATATATATATATATATTTCTCTGTCTCTATGTCTCTTTTTCTCTGTATACCTTTGTATATCTGTATATCTCTATTTCTCTCTCTATACCTCCGTTACATTATTTGTCTTTCTTTCTTTCTGTTTCTCTCTTTATGTGTGCTTGCTGTCATTCTGTCTAAATCTTCAAAAGTGTCCAAGTCAATTTTCTAAGCACATTATCTATGCAATTTTCCTAGTCATTGATAGTGAATGTTAAACATCTCAAAGCCAAGGAGAGATCCCTTGGGCACTCCAGTGGAGGCCCCTTACCTCATTGATAGTGAGGCAAAAACAACTACATTTGTTGTACTGACATCTGACATGTTCTCATTCTAACTGTATTATAATCTAACCCATATCTCTACACCTAATCTCTAAGTATACTGAGAGATTTTTTAATCAAAAGCATTGTTAAATCTCAGCAAACTAGAGCCAGATCATTTCCATCCTCTGCTAATTTGTTAATCTCACTAAAATTGAATATGGGTTTTAGACAGTATGATTTGCTCTTAATGAAGCCCTACCAATTTCTTTTAATCACCACTTCCTTTTCTATAGGTTCAGCAACACTCACATTAACATTCCTTTCAAGAATATTCTCAATAACGTTTGCAAAATATTTTAAGACACTCTTGTCATTGCTGCTGTGAAAACAGGGGACAAAGCTTGTCCTTTTTCAATATTTTGGCACCTCTCTCTTTTCACATGATTGGCTTATTCTCTTACACAGGCCTGTCTGTCTTGTTCACTTATAACCCTTAGGGTTCTAGGCCTGTCTCACTGTAAGGTTAATGGGGAATGAGATCTTCCTTGCCCATCAATAGGGCTCATGTGGAAGGGAAAAGGGAAGCTTCCTTGCTTGTAGCAAGGCTTGAACACATTTTGTTAATAAGCTAATTAGGCAATTAGTTGGGTTGTGATGCCTTCTGGCTCTGAGCCTGTTAGTTGAAAGAGAATATATTGTGAGGGGTGAGCTTTTGCTTTGGGAGTTTGCTTATGAGAAAGATGTTGTGATTCCCTGGTCAAGACTCTGAGGGGCTGTATGCTCAGAGCTTCCTGATTCCTCAAAGGTAAATGCTCTCTCAGTTCAGTGGTAGATTTAAAGCTTTGATTCAGGCAGCATAGCCCTGTATGTTGGTCTTTATTTCTGTTTGTATTTTTTTTCTCTTTAATTAAAAAAAAAGATCATTGACCCCTTTTTAAGTTGCTTTCCCAGTAAAAGAGATAAAAGAACCTGCACTAGCAGCCATCCTGGGTATGCCAGTGTGGTTGCCTTTACAGTCATTTAACCTTTCTGAGCCCAATTATTTATCATCTGCAAGGTGATTGCAATTATCTTTAATTAATTAATACATTTTCTTATACTGGAAAGTGAGCTTCTTCAGGGCAAGGCTAGATTTGCCTTTCTTTGTATCTCTAATGTTTAGCACAATGATTGCAATATAGTTTGTACTTAATAAGTGTTGGTGCTTATTGCACAGGGTTGTTGTTTGGTCCAAAGGATATAATACACATGGGATATATGTGAACATCAAAATGTCCGATTTGTATCGTGGTTATTAATCACATCACTCTAGGGTGAATTTCCAGAGCCAATTGGAATCAAAAACTACTCTATGTTGTCATCCTGTCCCCATTTTCTTCCTTCCCTCAGGCACAGCATTCTTACTCATTCCCCTTACTCATTCTCTGCTTAATTAGAAATCAGGTTTTATTCTGATGGTGATCACCACAAGGTCTTGTCATGAAGAATTTCCTATTTGTGGCCAGTTTTGAGAAATTTTACTCCGAGTGCTTGCTTTCCTGCTTATTTGAAATGGATATAGATGTATATAGTGATGTGTATTTATATGTATATATGTATAAAAGTATGTGTATAATATATACTCATATATATCATATATATCACTATATCTATATCTATATATCACTATGTCCATCTATCTATATCTATATATCTATTTCTAGATCTATATCTGTCTGTCTATCTGTAATTTCTCTTCTAGACTACAAGTCCCATGATGAGGAGGAAGTTTTCTTAAATTGCCAAATCACATACTACAATGATTGTCCATGGTAGTCACTCGATAAATATTTATTTGAATGAATGGATGAATTAATTAATGTTCTAGTGATATAAATAGAACTCCAAGAATGAGTGCCTTGAGATGGCTCTTCTTGTGTTTTTTCTAGTTTTTGTATTTTACTAGGACTAGCAACAATCAGTAGCTAGCTGACTAGGCAACTGGCAGGATCATGGTTCTCACCTTGTGAAAACTGGTAAGGAAGACAATGACACGTGACCATTCATAAGGCATAGTAATCAAAATGAAAATCAAAGAACTGAAAGCATCAACTCATGAGGAAGACCATGAACATGTATAGCTACAAATAAGCAATTTATGAAAAGAGTAGACAGACCAAGGGGAATATCAAAAAACTACCAGAGGAGGAGCAAACAATATTACAGACTGAAGAATATTTCAGAGAATATAGATAGAATACAGACTCAGTAAATGTGGAATTAGGCTAGTAGAACTGGCCAATTGGGCATCAGTGAAAGTGGCAGGCAGGCAGAAATTTCATTTAAATTGTTGAAGGCACATTAAACAATGGCATCCAAGTTGTACTGCTTCCCTACTCCTTCTCCAGCAGTATTTTTTCCTTGAATTTTTATTTGTCATTTTCAACTTCTGGCTGTTATCCATTTTTAAATTTTATTTTCAGTTCTGAATTCTCTACCTCCCTCTTCCCCCTTCCCTGTTCATTGAGAAGATAATAGAAAAAGAATGTATTGCAAATATATTAATGCAAGACAGATTCCTTCATTAACCATGTCCAAAAAGGACCATTTTTGAATTCCAGATGAATATTGCTATATTTCTTCCAGGACTACAAAGAAATTCTATTGTATGTTGACTAGTATGACATAAAATGATAATTAATTTAGGTAGCATTATCATTTTTTATTATATTGGATGGGCCTACCCATGAGCAATTAATATTTTTCCAATTGTTTAGATCTTTGTGTGAAAAGTGTTTTGTAATTGTGTTCATATAGTTCTTGTGTATGTCTTGGCAGGTAGAATTTCAAGTAGTTTACACTATCTGCAGTTATGGTAAGTGGAATTTCTGTTTCTATTTCTTCCTGCTAGGTTTTATTGGTAATATACAGAAATAATAACTTGTATGGGTTTATTTTATATCCTGCAACTTTACTGAAATTGTTCATTGTTGTGATTAGATTTGTTTGTTTAGTTGAGTCTTCAGGGTTCTGTAAGTAAAACATAACATTTAAAAAAAGTGATAGCTTAGTTTTGTCTTTGACTGTGGGTATTCCTTTGATTTCTTCCTCGTCTTCCTCGTCTTCCTCGTCTTTGCTATACTTAGGATTTCCAGCATAAGACTGAAAGGCAATGATTACAATGGACATCTTTTCTTCACCCATCATTTTATTGGGGAAAAAAAAAAACTTCTAGTTTATCTCTCTTCAAGATAATTTTTGCTCTTGTTTTAAGATAGATATTCCTTATTTTACATAAAGCTTCACTTATGCCTATACTTTCTTTTTTATTCAACAGTTTTGCATATATAGTAAAATAATAATAAGAATTT
Source organism: Trichosurus vulpecula (assembly GCF_011100635.1). Lineage (NCBI taxonomy): Eukaryota > Metazoa > Chordata > Mammalia > Diprotodontia > Phalangeridae > Trichosurus > Trichosurus vulpecula. Next base: position 5,688,745 of record NC_050576.1, on the reverse strand, counting down.
TCACCGGAAGATAACCATGCATCCCAAACTAAGGTTCTAATTCTGTCCCCCTTAACAGTTCCTTCTCCAAACTTTCCTTTTTATTAAGGGCATAATAATGCCCATAGTCACCCACATTAACAATCTTGGAGTCAATTGAGTCTTCCTTTGTCCTTTTCTCCCATACTCTAGCAGCTGTCAAGTCATGTGGATTCAACTGCCACAATAGTTCAGAAATCCTTTCCATTATTCTTATATTGTTAGGTGGCACTCGCCCTCTTCATGAAACTAGTTGAGCCAAAACGTTATCAGACGTTCCCTGACCTGGCCTAACCAAAGGAGCATAGAATCAAAAGCTGTAAGGGGCCTTAGAGGCCATTTGATCCAACTCCATTTAACAAGAGAAGAAATCCATTTGGAGAATGGGAAATACGTATTTTGTTCACATGAAATAAGTTGCAAAACTCATTCAAGAGCTAATGTCCTCTGTCTTCAATTTCAGTTTGATTTCCACTATACTGTTTCTGATAGAATCAATGAGACATCTGGATTGGTTGAAAGTGAGGCATCACTTTCATTATCTTCTGTAGAACAGACAAGAGTCTTTGGTCAGATGTCTAAAGGGATCATTTACAAGTCACATATGGAGAAATGAGGAGGGTCTGTGCCCTGATTCTTTTCTAGGTACCCCAGGACTCTAATGTGAGGGGATGGGGTTAGTAAGGTTAAGGACCTTAAAGCCTATGATAGGCCTGAGGAAATTTGGTTAAAGATCAAGTTAGAAAGCTCAGGGTTTTATTCACTTAAATGTATTTAGCTACATGTACTAGGTTATGGTAAAAAGGAATCTTTCTGCATGGTACTGATTCCCTCCCTTCCCCAAAACACAGTTTGCAAGTCTGGGTGTCTTGCTTTGAACTGTCATGTAAGAGTTGCAGGTTATGTAGTAAGCTCTAGGTTCCTGGTAGACAGAGGGGCAATCAGGTCCTGATTGTGCCTTCACAACTTCTACCATTGACAGATTTTTCCAATTACCTGCAGAGCCTGGCTGGCCAGTTTGGGATGGTTTCCTGTCTCCATAGCAACAACATAAAAGCACTGAGCCTGAGGCAGAAAAGCTGTCTAGGTTGCAGAGTTTCTTCACCAGTTGCTGGTGCCTCACATCTGTTCTGTTTGCTTTGCTTTGCTTTTCTCCTTCTGATCTCTTGCTTCCAGAGTATTTGATTTAGAGAATCAGAGCATCATGGATTCCAAGCAAGAAGGGACTTAGGGATCACTTAGTCCAAACCCATGATTTTATAGATGAGGGAGCTAAAGTCAAGAAATGTTAAGTGATTTGCCAAAGGTCACATTGATGGAAGTGGAGGAGCTGGAATTTCAGCACAGTTCTTCATGCTGTCTGTCTACATGGAGGAGGAGAAAAAAAAGAAAGAAAAAAAAAGAAAGCTACTTAATCCCAGTGTGGTACCATGAAAAGTGTGTATTTAATTTAGAATTGGAAGATCATGATAGAAACCCCAGCTCTGCAGCTTGCTAGTTGTCTTGATTTTACCAAATCACTTCATCTCTCTGTAACTCAGTTTAGCAGCTAGGTGGTATAGTAGATAGAGCACTGTGCTTGGAGTCTGGAAAATATGATTTCAAACCCTTCCTCAGACATTTATTACCACTATGAACCTGGGCAAAAGTTCAAACTCCGTCTGCCTCACCATAAAATAACTATAAAATAAAGATAATACATCACAAAATTTTTGTAAGAATATAGAAGATATTTGTGAAGTGATTAGCACAATGTCTGACATATAGTAAATGCTTACTCTATGTTGTTCTAACCCATTCTTCCTCAGTTTTCATCAGAAGTAAAATTATAAGGGTTGGAAAATTCAGTGTAGATCTTTCAAAGTCTGAAAGTATATTATTCTATCACACATCTAGGTAAAGCCTCATTTTCTGCATATTTAATCATATATTATCATTTTCTGTTTTTCTCTGAGACATCACCTTTCTCATTACTTTTTCTGAAAGACATTCACAAACAGACATTGAGAGGAGGATCATGAGAATGAAAAGGAAGCTGGTGACAGTGTTATGCAAAGTTCAGTTGAAGGAGCTATAGAGAAATAGCCTGAGCATTAAAAGATATAGAAGGTAAATAACAGCTGTCTTCAAGTATTTGAAGGGCTGTCATAGGGAAAAACAATTTTAAACTTGTTTTGGTTTTCCCCAGGGGAGAGCAGTAGGAACAAATGGTGGACATTTCAAAGAAGCTAATTTAAACTCAATCCTAATATTTAGGGCTAAGTAAAAATAGAATGGATTGCCCTTTGAGTCAAAGGGCGTCTTCAAGAAGAGAATGAATTGGTATTTACAGAGAATATAGTAGATGTGGTTCCTGTTCTGAAAAGCATAGATTCCCAGAATTAGGAGATGATAGAGCAAATGTACTTTGAAATGATCAGATCACATATAAAATAAGTTCTACAGTATAGTCAAAAAGAACATTGATAAATTGCAGAGCATCCTGAGAAGGTCAGCCTGTATGATGATGGGTGTCAATAGCATTACTATTTAAGGAGCAGTTCAGTCTGAAGAAGAGTTTCCTGGCTGGGAGAGAGAGAGACAGAGAGACACAGAGAGAAACAAACAGAGAAAGAGAGACAGAGAGAGAGACAGAGAGAGCAAAATTACCATCTTCAATAATTTGAAAGGCTGTTATCTAAAAGCAATAGGCTAAAGTAGTTAAGAAGGGAATATGGTTTTGGAAATCTCCCCAATAATTAGTGCTGTTCTAAAGTAGACCTGGTTTCTGCTAGAGGTAGTGAGCTTCCTGGGATTAGAGGTAATCAGCTGATGATAAGAAGAGTACTTGTCACATTAGTAAAAAATATAATAGACTATGAGATAACTGAGATACAATGCTTCCAACACTTGAGATAAAATGATTCTTTCATAGTCAATTGTCAATTTATTTCAATAATTCAGCAAGCATTGTGGACTCTAAATTCAACATTTTGGAAGCAAATAAAAATAATTAAAATAACATCTCTGTTTCTAAGGAACTTCCATTCGATTTGGACATCCAGTATAGAAAGAGCTAAGTAAAGAGAATCTCATTTGAAGCAGAAGAAAGCACTAAAACTGCAATTCTGGAAGTGATGTTCCTGCTACATAGGAACTGGGTTGAGCCTTGAAGGAAGCTATGTTGGTAAGCAAAATGGGCTCCTTAATACTTAGTTCAACAATTGCCCTTGAATAGTTTGGCTTTTCCCTTTGAGTAATTCATTGAGCCTTACTAGGTGCTAAGCCCCAGGCCCAAACCCCTATTAGGTGTAAAACCTTAGTGGGTGTGGATTGGCAACTAAGGTGGGACCCAAGGTGGGGCTAACTCCAGGGAGGGCCTAGTTTACATGTCTGGGACAGCAGAGGCTTTTAGACCACTTGGGTTTAAGTCCACTTCTTTGTGATGATTCTAGGTCATGTGAGTGAGTCGCATGCGTGACTCACCCCTGACGCTGAAAAAGATATAAAAACCAGGGATTGGCTGTGTTTTCTTTGGAGTTCTTTGCCACAGCAGTGGTGGCACGTGACTCTGGGCCAGCCCTTGTTCTGAGCTCCTGGGCTGAACCTAGATGTTGGTAACTATGAATTGTATTGGGTCTCTCTGTTGCTGTTTTTAATTTGTTTGTATTTTGTTCTGAAGTTCAGGCTGCTGGCTTTTTCCCCCCTGAACTAAGTGAATGATATTTGTATGCTGAATTAAAGTAAGCTTGTCAACCCCTTCACCTTGCTTTCCTTAGTTAAGCAGATCAAAATGACCTGTGCTGTTGGCAGCTTTCTGGGTGCTGGATGTGGGTGTATCTTGCACCCCCACAGAAGATGCTAGCGGATTGTTGAAACAGAAGCTAATGCTTCTATGAAGTTTTAGTGAAAAAGAAAATGGATTTCAGCAGAACAGACTATGCAAATACATGAGGAAGGGAAGTGGAATTCTATACTTAGGGAACTGCAAGTAGACCAGCTTGTCAAGAATAATAAAATTTATGACCAGGAAAAATGGGAAATAAGCTAATAAAAGCAGGCAGAAGCTCAGGAATGTGGAGGGAGGACATATGATGCCCAAGTACTTAGTTGCATTTTTTAAGTGATAGATATATTTGACATCTATAAAATATTATAATGACAGTTATATGAGAGATAGATTTGAGGGAGGGGAATTGAAAAAAGAAGATCACTTAGTAAATTATAAGAACAATGCAGGGTAGAAGTGATGATCAAGAGACTTGTGGTATTGGTCATATCTGGAAAGAAGAGTAAGGTGGAATCAGAAACTGATGGGATATGGATGATAGAGAGGAAAGAATCCAAAATGACTCCATGATTGGAAGCCTGGGTAATTAGAGTGAGGTAAGTATCTTCAATAACAATAGGGGAAATTGAAGGAAATGTAAGTCCAGGAAGGGTAAATAACATGCTCTGCTTTGGATTATTTTACTTTGAAATGCTAATGGGCCATCTGGTGGGGCTCAGAGGAAAGGTATGGGCAGGATAGATAAGGCTGGAAATCTTCTGTATAGAGACAATAATTTTAATTCTGGGAATGGATGACATTACCATCGGACAGAAGAGAAGAAGGTTGAGGACAGAGAATCCCAGAAATCCAGATTCAGAGGCAATTGACGTTGAGAAGAAACACTTATTAAGAGCAGTAACTAGAATTTCTACAGCACCTATCATGTGCCAGGAATGATTTTAAGTACTTTATACATATTGTTTCAGTTGATACTCATAACAACCCTGAGAGACAGTCCATCCTATTGTCCTCATTTTATAATTGCAGAAATTGAGAAAACAAGTGACTTTCCCACAGTCATATAGCAGGTGTCTGAGACTGGAGTTCAACTTACTTCTTCTTGATCCCAGGCCAACCCCTCTATCCACTGTGTTGTCCACCTACCTTCATAGATAGATAGGAGGAAAATCAAGAGATAGCAGTACTGAAGTCTCACAGAAGAGGTTATAATACCTTTTCTCCCTTTCATAGGGTTAAAGGGTCAGAATATTTGAGGTGAGAGGAACATTAGAGGCTCTCTAGTCCAAAACTCCCATTTTACATTTGAGGAGACTGAGGTCCAGAGAGCAAATGAGACTTTCCCAAAGGACAGTCACTGGGTAGTAAGTGCTAGAGCCAAGATTTGAACCCAACTGTCTAAACATAGTTTGCTGTTTCAAGATGTTTCTACACAATGCTAAGTAGAAATAAAAATCATCCAAATATATAGATATCTGATGTCAAATTGGAACTGTATAGCTGGGTTTATTTTCTGTTTGTGTTTTTAATTGTCCGCATAGTCTATGCTTCAAATTTCTTAAAATGGTTATTTTTTCTCAGTGAAGGAGTTTAGGGGCACTATGTCAAGAATATTATGGAACTTTATTTTTCCCTTTTAGGAAAAGTAAAGGTCCTTGGGATTATGATCTCTGGGAGTTGAATAGAACATCAAAGACCATAAGATCATAGATTTCAAGCCAGAAGGGAACTTAGAAGCCTTTTTTCCTCTCTGTGCTCCTTTAAACTAGATGGGGATAGTGAAGTCAGATGAGGTAGAGACTTGCCTAGCATTATTCAGGTCATAAGCTAAAAGGCTTCTATTCTAATCTGAAGCTGCTCTATCTCAGCTTTACCACTAACTACCTGGGTAAGCTTGGGACAATCATCTCATCTAATCTCTCTTGGCCTCAGTTTCCTCATCTGTCATAGCTGAATTGCATCATCTTCAAAATATGTAGTAGGTCCAAATCTAAGTTCTTTTGAGCCTATGATCCAATCATTCCAGAGCCAGACAAGCAAGAGACAGGCTGGAGACAAAAGATCACTGGATTTGGAGTGAGAAGATGAAAGTTTGAATCCTGCCATACTATGTACTCTTGATATGAACCTGTGTAAGTGGCTTGACTCATCTTGGCCCCTGCTTCCTTCCTTGTTCAATGAAAAGGTTAGACCAAATGGTCTTTAAAGTCTCTTTCAGGCTTAAGTATATATTTCAGTAACATTTTTCTTCCACAGGTTCCCACTGACTCTCCCACCATAATACCAGTCTGTTAAGACTTTAAAAGATCTTGCCTTTGGTTAAAAATGTGTTCTTTGTATTAACCACAGTAAGATTTCACCTAGAATTCTGCAATGGTTTTTCTAGGCAGGGCCTTCATTAAGTCAGACATAAATGATTATCAGTCCACTTGATTTATCAGGCCCATGGGTTTCTGTAATATGGTTTGAAAGGAAAGCTCTGGGACTGAGTCCAGAATGTAAGGGTTCTGGTTTTGACTCTTTACTTGACTAGATTCTATGACCTTGGTTGTGCCCTTTAACCTCTCTTTGCCTCATTTTTTTCTGATTTGTAAAATAGGAATATAATAACTGGCCTAGTCAACCCCATTAATTTCTGCTATTACAAAAAAAAATGGAGCTCAAAGAGACCTTCCAGATCTTCTAGCCCAACCTCCTCATTCAGAGATGAGAGATGTGGTTGTTGTATCAAATGAGAGAATGCATATGAAAGCACTTTGAAATATGGAAAGCATAATAGAAATAGAGGGTGTTATTCTCCTTTTCAGAAAGGGCAAATTTCTTAGATGTTCAGGAAAAGAGAAGGTCTGTTTTCTGTTGGCCGCCACTAAACAAATTGCTGTGAACTCCATTACCCAGCCACCTATTCAATTCAACCAAATTTCAGAGAAATCTTTCTTTTCACCGTACACTCTCATGACACACTCTGACCTCATTAAAGCACTGTATAACAATTTCTGTGCTAATACACTCTGAAATCAACTCCCAGAAGAATAGTCACAGAAGTTTGAGCTTACTATAATTAAAGAGGAAATAATTAGGGAATGGGTAACCTAAAAGCAGAGGAAACTTCAGGCCTGGGCTGGCTTCTGATTAATTATACAAGTAATTTGTGAGTATACCCCCTACTAGAACTATTTAATCATGCCTGCTAGGAGAGAATATTACCCAAACACTCAATACAGCTATATTGTGTAGGAGGTCATCCATCAGGCAATGCAAGGGAAGAATATCATGATAACAAGGTCAATCTAACAGGAAGGAGAATGGTCCTGTGTTGACATAGGGATGATGTGTAGCTAAGTTAGATCTTATTTTATGATATCTATGAGAAAGTTTTCAGAATCGGAGCATATCAGAGTTATAAGAGAACTCCAACTACAACTAGCCCCGATACTACACCAATAAGCATTACCTCTGCAACATGGTACAAAATGTCATTAAGACAGTGTTTGAAGATCTCCTATGAGACAAAACTCATACATTCCCAAGGAATGCCATAAATGTCTTACAGTCATTGTTTTCAAGGATTTCCCCATGCCCTTTATATCAAGCTTAAATTGACCTCCTTTTAAGTTCTGCACCATTGTTTCCAGCACTGCATTCCAGGGTGAAGAAGAATGATTGATACCAATGCCTCTGTTACATGATAACCCTATAAGTGCATTAAGACAGCTGTCCATTGTTTCTCAACCATCTCTTTTCCAACCTCTTTTCACCATGAATCTCATGTGAGAATTATATGATCCTCTTAAAGAATAGTTTGATTTTCTTATATTTTCCTCCTCCCCAAACACATAAGATATAAATTGCTATTATTCTGTTAGTTGATTAATTTGTTAATAGATAGATTATGAACTCAAGGCCCTGCATCCAATCTGGTTGCCACCCTCTGAACACTCTCCAGTTTATTAATGTCACCCTCAAAATGTAATGCCCCAAAATACACAAGACTATACACACACAGCACTCTGCTACAAGCTAGGGCACATACCCTGAAGATTTGCCTTTACCCTCCTGAGAGAGTTTTGTAAGAGTTATAAAAATATCTTTGGGAATCAAATGTTACTGAAGCAGAGATACTCGATGTACATTGATTTAGCCACTTTTAGCCACTTTTAGTTCACCTTTCTCCCATACCACTGTTGGAATCTCTGGGATTGTCCAACCTAGTTCACATATCAGCTCTCCTATAATCAATGTCTCCTTCACAATGAATTGACAACTCATTCTTCCCACAACAAAGGCAGAGATTCTATTTCTTTCTCCTAGGCCTTCTCATCCAATTCATTCTAAGGTTCATTTGCCAACACTCTCAGGGCCTGTCTCTGACCTCAAATATGCTATACTTTCCACAGGGGTATAGCTAGGAAATAGTCCCTGTAGGTCCCTTCTTATGACACATAGTCCCACAATACACCCACCTCAGGGTAATTATTTAACAGGTATTAATTTTGCCATTTACAAAAAAAATGAGAGTAAGAGCTGGAAATAACCATTCACATTATTATTTCAGAAAATGATTATTGCCTAATAATACTGCCAAAGGAAAACGTTGGTTTTCTTCTACCCCCACCCCCAAAGATCAATTAAGATCTAGACTACTATTATTACAAATCCAGCTGGAAATATCAGCAAAATTGGGAATGTTTTGTATAGAGAAACAGCTGTTTAGCTGAAAGGAGTTCCCAGCTGTTAGCAAAACTGCCACATCATGGGAGTAACTGATAATGTAGGCCAATTTGCCTTATCCCAAACTTCAAGTTGTTATGCTAAGGAATTTGTTGTAAAGACATGAAGGCTCCTTCTAATGAAAAAATCTCAAGTATTTAGTGGCAGCTAGGTTTAGTTCTGTGCAATAACACTGGAATAATAAAAAGAAAACTTAGCTTGATTCTTCTGGGAATCCATTACTGGAGTGTGTAAAGGTGGGCAGGGCTTTTGATACTGCCCTGACCTGCATCTCCTTGGGACCTTACACTTTTCACAAGAGATCAAAGGATGCAAAGCTCAAAAAAAAATCTTGAAACCCAAAATGGACAGAGGCTGTTGGTAAATCCTGAGTGTAAAACAGGATTATTTTTGGTGGGGAGGGGTGCTACATTGTGAATCAGAAGATCAAAACAGTACAGGAGCCACCAAAGTGGAATAGAAAGTAGTGATAAAATGAAGGAAAAACTACTCGATTTTTTGCTGTTATTTTTAAAATCAAAGTACATAATTTATTTCTGGGAAGGGAAAAATCAGAAATGGTTAGTAGTTTATTGATACTAAAGATAGGTGTGGAAGGAGTCAGTGGGCAAGCAGTTAAATGGGCTCTGTGAATTGAAGTCACTAGGCTCGTATAAAATGAACCCCAGGGCACTGAAACAAGAATAGCAATGGCCACAGAACACAACAACAACTACAACAACAAAAAAATGTTGAATGTGATGGATGAGATGCCTTAAGTCTTCTGTGAAGTGTCTTGGACCTTGGGAAAAAGGCTCCACAGAGTACAGAAAAGGTAAATTAAAAAAAAAAAAAGAAAGAAAGGCTGAAAACTACTTTGGTTCCTGCCAAAATTCTAAAGTGTATTATTACAGGGGTAGTTTACCAGCACTTTTGAAAAACAAAGTGGTAATCAATAATGAAGGAGTTTATTAGACCATTTAAGACTAATTTCTCTCTCTCTCTCTCTCTCTCTCTCTCTCTCTCTCTCTCTCTCTCTCTCTCTCCACCCCCCCAAAGAAAAGGAAGTTCAGAATCTAGTTCAACCCTCTAATTTTATAGATGAGGAAACTGAGGCCCAGTAAGTGAACTGAATTGTCTACTGTTATACACATAGTGTCAGACAGGATTTGAATTCAGATCCTCCTATTCTCGGGGCAATATTCTTTCCAAATACTACTCAATCCCAGGTCAGTACTTCTGTCAGTTTGGAAATTGAAATTATATAGTGTAACTGGATTTCAGTAAGGAAAATGACAAAGTCTCTCATGATATGCTTGAGGAGGAGGTGGAGAGATGGTGGTTGAATAATAATCTAGTTTGAAGGATTCTTAATTGTTTGAGTGACAAGTTCCAAAGTATTCTGCTTAATCTATCAATGATGAACTGTAAGCTATTATTGTTAAGCATGATTGCTTATATCACAGAGTAATTTCTAACAAGTGTATGTGACCTTTGTCTAGTCCCTTAACATTTGGTAAGTGTTTTAGACCCATTCTTTCATTTGATCCTTGTAACAATCCTTTGAGGTACACACTAGAGCATCATTTTCCGAAATTATAGCCAAGGCAAAACTGCAGCTCATAGGTTGAACAAATGGTCCAAGGTCATATATAGCTTTTTGGTGTGAGATACCAGACTGAAATCCAGATCTGCCTAATGACATAAACATCTCGTATTCTTTTCATTAAACTTCTTCATGTTATCACACAGCATCTTAATTTTTACTTATTGAGCTAAACATGTGATATAGTCTTCTGCTTCCAGAATCATCTATTGGACAAAATTGTTATGTCAGTTGTTATAACAACAAGAAAAGGGAGAGGGATTTTCTTGGACATTCCATATTGGAGTGTAAGCTGGCTGGGATGAAATTTCTATCACACTGCTCAGTTTTGTTGTTGTTTTTGTTGTTCTGATGTCTAACTCATTATCATGAGATTTTTGTTTATGCGAAGTGAATTTAGAGATACAAGGACCAAAACAAAAATAAGAAATCAAAGGACAAATGGTAGATTTTTGCTAATCCTTTCATATTGGAAGGTTGTATAATAGCGAAATCTATAAAAGAATATGGCTTAGCTTCACTGGCTTGCTTGGAGGTTATGCCACTCACAGATACCTGTTTTTGTTTTCTTTTTGTAATAGAGCACAATGGCATTCAAGTTAATGTCATATAAATGTACCATATGTTTACGTTTTATTTTTAACTAGACCTGTGATTTCATTGACTGAGGGAACTCACAGCAAAGAAATTTGCTCTGATAATGCATAGGGTCACGTGCTCCTAAAATGCAATTCTAAAGAGTTGTCTGGTATACTAAAAGATTAAGTACAGGAGAACACATATGCATTACATTTCAGGGGTGCCAGTGTCTTTGCATATGGGTATTTGTACTCATTTATATGTGCTACATAAAAATATGTGTCAATCTATGTTTGAATATGTGCGTCTCCAGATTGCAATGTGCATTGCACACATGAAGACATGTATGCATATGTGGTATGTATGCCTATTTTGTGTACATGTGTGAACATGAATATTTCCACTGAACAATTATTTAGGATAATTAATTTTTTTAAAACCATCATCTAAGAGAATTATGACTAGTGGAAAGGGTTATCCATAGTATGGCAAAAATTAAACATGGACAACTCACATGCCCCCGTAATTTCCACACAATGTAAAGATATTAAGAAGGATGCTCCTATGATTTTGAGCAGACAAGGGAAGTTTTATGGCATGATATAGATAAAAGTCTAATAGATTTAAAAAGAAATATTGCATAAAGAAAAGAAATCATTCTTAGAATTTTAAGCTTATTGTTCTTCTTACATATAAAACTGGCTGTAATGTATATCATTAGGTGAAAGACCATTCAAAATCAAAGAGACAAGACATGACAGATCCAGCAAAACAACTGATCTCCTCTTAGAGTTCTGCTCCTGTCTATGATCGAAGTGCTGAATCACACATTGTTCCCAACTTCACCGCAACATCTAGCCAAGGTCATGGTTACTCTAACACACATATATGTACATACATACATGCATGCATACATACATATACACAAATATACACACATACATACACATAAACATACATGTGTATGTATACATGTATGTGTATGTATACACGTTATGTATGTGTGTATGTATATATGTATTTATGTGTGTATACATATGTATATACATTTCAGTCAAACATGCACATGCAGCTATATGTCTCTCCCAACACATCTTTACAATAACTATCATGTCTATAAATACCAGGCAATATTATCCCAATGGAATATCTTGTCATCAGAGTTCTAAAATCCTCTCTTTGAAAATGAAAATGGAAGTCATTCTGCTCAAATTATTCTGGGGGAAAAATGGGTACTGAAACAAAATGTTAGAGCGAACAACATCCTAATTCTCTTATGCTGTTATTTATAAATGACTATGAGATGGCTGATCTTGATTTACTATTAGAGGGGTATGTGCTCCATGTTGCCTTTTCCAGCAGGATAGTGAATTTTAATTGATGTGCAGTGGGTACAGTGCAGGATAGTGAATTTTAATTGATTTGGCAGTGGGTACGGTGCCAGTTATCAAGAGCTGAGTTCAAACCGATCCTCAGATGCTTACTAGCTGTGTGACCCTGTTGAAGTCATTTAACTTCTTTTTGCCTCAGTCCCCTCTCCCATGAAATAAAGACGATAATAGCACGTACCTCCCAGGGTTATTATGAGGAATAAATGAGAGAATTAAAAGCACTTAGCACAGTGTCTGACACATAACAAGCACTATAGGAATACTAGGTATTATCTACATTTCTGGTGGTTAATGTCATTCAACTTCCAAATGACACATTTATGTAAAATGGCAGACTTACTGTAGATTGGAAAAAAAATGAAACTATCCTGTATTCATGCAGCAAAGTGATATAAACTAAATGATAACTAGCTTATTAGGCACAGTATTCTAACCAAGTAAGCCAAGAGGCTGAGAAGAGGAATTATAGTTAAAGATACAAGTATTATGTCAAACCATAACCTGTTCTCTGTGGATTTTTTTTTCCATTTCTGTACTGCATAACAAGAGAAATAAAAATTCCCTAGGGAACATAGCAGGTTTGTTGAAAGATGTTTCCATCTTACTTTACACGCTGTAAGTACTAAGTTAATATGTTTGAGAAATCCTCCATAAGTAGCCATGAAACATACACACATATATATGTGTATATATGCATACATTTATATGTACACACACACACATATACGTAAATATATACAGAAGTATTTATGTCTGTACTCCTGGTTGATGAATTCTGTTCTCAGTATACCTGTTATTTAAGGTATTGCCTTAAAAATGGTATATATAAAAATAGATTTGCTAATTTTCCAGAATGATAAAGTTTGCTTGTACTTACTCTTTTGTTCTCAAGGCTAGTTATTATTTAATGCCCTTTTGATGCGCTGATGAAGGCATATAAGTAAACCATTATGCTGAGAACAGAAATGTGAACTTGAGCATAATTTACTAATTTGTCGGTTGTTAAAAGACTTCATTTAGCCAACTGATGGGCTTGTGAAATTACCTCCCCCTGGATATTATATGATTAAAATTTCAGCTATGTTAGCTTAGAGGTGATCACTATAAATCAGTCCTAAGACCCACAGATTTATCTGTTCATATGATCTCTTAATCTTTTGCCATTACATCACAGGTCCCTGCATCTTCCAAAAGGTAGTCTAGACCTAAAACTTGGTTAATTTGATTTAAGTGACTTGCTTAGCCACAGAACTATGTACTCAAGTGATTTATCATGAGTTCATTCTCCTCTCTCACCCCCACCATGATATGAAGCTGGGCTAATTATAAAACCAGGAATGGATTCCATTTCTTGACTCCTCCTACTCCCAGATATCTGCATGCAAGGATGTAAGGATTCTTAAAAAAAAAAAAAAAACTCAAAAGGCTCTAAACTGCAGTTTCATCTTCTTCATCTAAAATGAAAGAACAACAGTGAAGACAAAGGATGGAGGCCTATTTTGATGGATCTTCTGGTGATGGAGGGAATGAGCCCATGGCCTTATTCTCTTCCACATTATCTCTCTGAATGACATCAGCTGATCAGCTGAGAAGATGAGAAGTACAACCCAGAGAAAAGAAGGGATTTCCGAGTTCCCATTCTGCCATTATAGCCAATCAAAGGGGGCAATAGTCACCATGAACAAGTTCAGGTCAAGTAGCATCTCACGTATGCATTCATAAAACCTTACGTTATTTGAAAAATTTTATTTTATGGATAAAACAAACATTTCCATAACATAGTACAATTTTAAAAAATGATGATTTCACATAAAACTGTAATTCTACTATGCACAACTTCTTATTCCTTTCAAATATATACATTACTATGTAAATTTATTCCCCCCACAAGAGATGGCTGCCATCAGACCCAAATATACATGCACACAAAATATATATATCTGTGTATATGTATATATACATACACACATATACATGTATATACATATACACCAATTATATATGTGTGTGTACACACATACATACACACACATATATACACACATAAACATGTACACTTATATACATACATGCATACATACACATATGCAAAACCACATATGCATACGTATATGTGTATGTATATACACACACATATCTGTTGTTGTTTTTCTTGTTGTTGTTGTTTGCTTTGTTTTAGGGAATTGGAGTTATTTGTATTCTTAGTTCCTTACTATGTTTAATAGTGTAATGGATACAACAGTTGTCTTGGGATCGTGAAAGTCTGAGTAGAAATCTTCAATCAGAGCCCTTACTAGCTGTGTGACCCTGCACAAGTCCTTTATCTTTTCTCATTCTTTGTTCCCTCCAGTGTGTCACCTCTGTGCCTCAACTTTATTGTTATTATCATGATAATGATACTTTATTTTTGTACTTATTACGTTTACAGGCATTCCCAATTTGTAAGGTCTGTAAAAAATCAAAACCAAAATGGTCAGGAAAAGTACCGTAGTAAGCTCATTCGAAGTACATCTGAGAAATTTTTATATGAATTTTCATCATTATTATTTTATTTCCCTTAAGTATTGAATATTTCTACCATTTGTTCTTTGAACTATTCATTATTTAGTATTTCCTTGTTTTCTCCATTTATATCTGTCTTTCGTTTGTGATCTCTGAATCAAATTCTCTTTTTATTGCATTGTGGTCTGTAAAACAATAAACAAGTCCAGCCTTTTTGACATTTTTTGCAATATCTCTGTGGTGTAATATATGGTCAATTTTTGTAAAAGTTCCATGTGATGCTCAGGAATTTGTAGATTATTTTGTAGCTTCAATTAGAAGAGATCACAAGACTTTTAGTTCTAGTTTCTTCCACAGTTTACATGTTTCTATACTGTCCCTTCTGTTTATTATGTTTTTATACATATCCAAAACTGAGTGAAGGATATTGAAGTTTCCTGTTACAGTGTTCCCCCCTACCTTCTTATAACTTAGTTAAGATTTCACTTAATCTCTTCATAAATATGGGTGCTAATGAATTTGAAGAGTAAGTTTATTATTAATATTGGTTGTCTATGATTCCTGTGAGTGTAATGAAGTTTCCTTGTTTATCTTCCTTTTTTCATTTTTGAACATATGGTTTTGATTTGTCAGATAGCATGAATGAAATTTCTGATATTTTTAGATTAATTTGATGGATAGTAGTTTTTCTTCCTTTATCTCAGTTTTATTTTCTGTGTATTTACTTTTTGATGTTATTTTTAAAGAAACTGTTTGTAGGGTTTTGCTTTCTTATTTAATCTCTTACTTTAAAAAAATATCAGATTGTTTAATCAATTTACATTTAAAATTATGAGAATAAAGTTTATATTTTCCTCCATTTGTCCCTGTTTTAAAATAATGATTTTTCCTCTCTTCTGCTATAAACATAGTGCTATATTTCTTCAATTCTTTAAATTAAAAATTTTTTTCAAAGTGGTACTATTCCCTCTTGTTCTCTTCTTCTCATTGCTAATCTCCTTCCCTCTCATTTATAACAGATTTTTCTTTGGAGTTTTGCTTACTTGACTTTTTTTCCTTTCCTGTTTTTGATAGCTATTTAGTTTTACCTCTTTCTTTTTCTTTCCTCCCATTTAGTCAAGCAAATACCCCTTCTTCTCTTCCCTTTCAATTAGTCCAGTTCCCTAGTATTTTTTTCTTTCACTTTTGTGCTGCCTTCTAGGAATGATTCCTCTCACTCTTTTTGGCTCCCATCCTGTTTTTCTGTCTACTTTAGACCCCAGGTCTCTGGTTCATGACTTTTATACTTATCTAGTCTCTGTCTATTTTCTGAATTCATCATGGACTCAGAACTTTTGAGTTAGAAATCATATGCTTTCCCCTTTAGGCACTGTTATGGTAATTAGAGTGGGACTTTTTTTTTTGTTTTCTCTTTTAGAATGCTAAAGTAATCAAGTACCTTTGGTGAGTATTGCCTTTCAAATGTAATGGCAAGCAAAGTGGACTTTTGGTTGTCTTTTGTTTGAATGCTTCTTGGCACTAAGGAATCTTTGATTGAATAAGGAGTCTTTGATGACCTGCTTATGTCAAGGGAAGCACTGGTTCCTACCTCTGACCCTGAGCAAACGTTTTACTAACAAGAAGGCCTTAGCTGTGAGGGTTTGAATCACATGGTTGTAACACCCTTTGACCCTGAAGAAGTGTATATAGACTCAGAGGTTAGCGTTTTGCACACTCATTGGAAGAGTGTTGGTGATTTGGCCAGATGGGACTCTGGGTAGCTGTTGGAGCCCCTCAGCTTCAAAAACCCAGATGTTGGTGGTTCCCCTTTTGTTAACTATGTATGGGATGTCTTAATTAGTCAAAGCCTGTCTGTTCATCTATTTGTAGTTTCTGTTTGTATTTGCTGTGAAGTTCAGGGTGCTGACTTTGCCCCCTGAAGTAAGTGAATGAAATATGTATGTTTAATTAAAGTAGAAAAGCAGATCAAAGAACCTGTGATAGCAGCCCTCCTGTGTGCTGGTGTTATTTGTCTTACACAGCCACAGTAGCAGCAAGCAGCATTGTTGTTATAGGCACTTTCTAATATTTCCTTTTTGAGTTTTCCCTGAGGATCCCCTTTTCCATCATGTATCTGCCCTGACAATGTCAATTCTGGCAGGTGATGGAGAAGACAGTGTCAGATGGTAGAACCACCCCTCCACTCACATGGTGAATTAGACAGCTCTTTTCTTATATATTCCTTGGTTACCTCCTTCCCTCCTAGTTTTTCTCAAAATACCCTCACTGAGCCTCCCAACACTCTAAGTGCCAGTTGACATAAGGGTTTTCAGATACTCCCGTATTGATTGAGAATGAGTAGTCTTGACTGGGGAACAGGGCAACCAGAATATGCACCATCTTGGAGTGGGGGGAGGCTAGAAATGGGAAGAAAATTTGTAATTCAAACTCTTGTGAAAATCAATGCTGAAAACTACATATATTAAATAAGTTAAATTAAAAAGAAAAAAAGAGAATGAGTAGTCTTTTCAAGCACTAAAAGTACTACATTAAGCAAAATGTCATCGTGTCCCTTCATAGAATATCCCTCTTCACCTAGGAGCATTCACCAATGGAAACCACTTTTAATATTCAAGCAAGGTCTCCTCCCTTTCTCTCTGCTGTTTAATACTTCCTCCTTCCTCACCACCCCCTCCTTTGTAGTCTCTTCTCTTCCTGAAAGAACTTAGAAGTCACTTTCCCCTCATTACAAGCCCTTGATTTAACATTGATGAATAAAACACTCCTCACTCTCCTCCTGGTCCCTCTGCCCATTCTATTTCCTTTCTGTTTTGTAATGTTCCACAATAAACATTGATTTACCCACAGGTAGAGTGTTGCCAAGTTTTTTCCATCATTTTTTAGGCTTGCCTCTTCATTTTTACCTTCAATGGCCTTTTGCCTTCAGCTCTGTAATGTTGTCCATATTTAGAAAAAAGTCCCTTCTTGTTCTCTTTGTTGTCACGCTTGCTGTTTGTGTTGGCTCCTGTATTATTGTCATCTGGGGTGTTTGAGAAGCAAATAATGATTTTCTTTCTAAGGATGTTTCAAATGCCTCTTAATCATTGAACATTTTTATGGTTAATTTCAGATTTTCAGGGTGTTACACTGGACTGCATCCTGAACCTCATCGCTCTTTGGAATGCATTATTCCATCCCTTCTTGTGTTTTATGGTTGTAGAATTATCTTATGATACTTGAATTTGCTTTGCTTTGCTTTTGAAGGTATTTTTCCTAATTACTGGCAAAACTTGTTTCTGAACTGAATTGTTAGATTAAATCATCAGAGTTTGCATCCTTTTATTTCCTAGGGGTGATCTGGAATTTTTTTTTATTTTTATTTTTTCTGTGTACAGAAATTATGGGCAGTTCTCTTCTATCATTTTTTAACACAAATTTTCAGGTTTCATTGCCTTGTTTTGTTCCAAGAGATCTATGATCTTTGAGTTGTCTCTAGCCATCCTGACTTTGAATTCAATAAGTTTTGCTTTGATAGTGAGCATGTTTTCTTTTAATGTTACTGCTTTATGTTTTCTTCTTCTAGATTGTCTTTCACTCCTGTATTTGCAATCCCAATCATTTGTTTTCTCTTTTTTTATTAGTAAAACTTGTCATTGCAGATTCATATTCTTTTCCCCATATTTACTCACTATTTTGCCTTTACAGGCCATCAGTTATGCTTTCATAATTCTTTTTTTTAAATTTTAGCCACAAAGGTACAGAATATTTTCTTTTTTTTCCTTTTTTTTTTGCAGGGGGAAGGCAAGGCAATTGGGGTTAAGTGACTTGCCCAAGGCCACACAGGTAGTAAGTGTGCCAAGTGTCTGAGGATGGATTTGAACTCAGGTCCTCCTGACCCGAGGGCTGGTGCTCTACTCACTGTGCCACCTAGCTGCCCCAAGGAACAGAATATTTTCATTCTCTGTTTTCTACAAATTCCACAACGTCCTCTTTCTCATCATGATTGTTTTCCTGTGTTTCACAGTATTTGTTCAGAGACTATTGAACATTTTAGTTTACTAACTCTGCAAGCCATATCAGCTTCTGTTGATACTGTTTTCTCTGTTGATTTATCTCCTCATATTTAGGGCCTTTCCTCTGATCTTTGATAATTCCTGTATTGTTGCCTTATTTTTTTTCTTATTGTTTGCTTTTTTGTCTCTCTCCTCTGATGGTGGTTCACCCGGAGGACAAATATTAAAGTATTTCAGCCTCTTCCCACACTGCCCAACTTCATCAGTCTGGGTCACTATTGGGGAACATAGAACGGATTCAACTCTATTCTGGGGTCTTTCCTGTAGGACTTGTGGAGTGCCATGCACCCCACAAACATGAGTCTTTTTCCCACTGTCCTGCATCCTGTGTTCTTTAATTCTCTGGCCCAGCAATGGCAGTTCAGGAAGTGCTGTAATGTTGTCACAATGTTTATTTCTCTAGTTTGAGTCTCTGAGGCTCTGCAAGGATGAGGATTACTTGTGGCATTAAGCTTTAATTCAAGCCTAGAAATATGACCTACCCTGCTCCTTCTTTTCCTCTGTTATCCTTCAGAGATCTTTAGTAGAATAGAATCCCACCACAATTGTTTTGTCTGTTGTAATCCAAACAAACTTTCTCAGCCCAGAGCCTGGAGATGTTCACAGCATGGAAAAGAGGAAGGTCATAATGGTGGTGTGGGTTTGGGTTTTATTTTTTTTAATTTATTTAACATATTTAGTTTTCAGCATTGATTTTCACAAGAGTTTGAATTACAAATTTTCTCCCCATTTCTACCCTCCCACCCACTCCAAGATGGCATATATTCTGGTTGCCCTGTTCCCCAGTCAGCGCTCCCCTCTGTCACCCCACTCCCCTCCCATCCCCTTTTCCCTTCCTTTCTTGTAGGGCAGGATAAATTTCTACACCTCATTGTCTGTGTATCTTATTTTCCAGTTGCATGCATTTTATGCCTATGTGTTGACTTGTACTGTAGGCTAGTACAACCACACTAACATTAGCATGGTTTGTGAGTTCATGTTTTTCATAATTTCAAGTATATTTTTAAGCTTCTTTTGATTCCAACTGTTCTAGACCATGGAGACAGCTGAAGTTGCATAATCTTTGGTGTAAAATTTCTGATTTGGAAATGTTTGAAAGTTTATGAGAATCAGAGAAAATGTCTAGTCTTGCATTTTTTAGTCACAAAACATGGACTAGAATATTGATGTTATACTGACAATTGTTAATCTTGTCCTTCTTATTTCATTTATATCAGTTCATAGAAGAAATATCCCTGTTTTTCTTTTGAAACAATTTCTTATAGCAAAATTATACTCCATTGTATTCATATGCCACAATTTATCCAACAATTCCTCACTTAATAAGTATACCCTTTGTTTTTAGTTTTTGGTACCAAAATAGAGTTGGTATGAACATATTTGTAGTTAAACGTTCATTTCAACTGATTCTTGTTAAATTAAACAGAAGCATCTTTTCTTCCATTAAAACATTTTCATTTTTACTGAGCAGAAGGGGAGATATTTGAAAAGCCAGGGAGGCTTGGTCAGTGAGTCTTAAGTCACTCTATGTCAGCAGTTACAAATTCTAACTCTACGTCAAGTCTGGTGCACTGGAAAATGCTTCCCTTAGAGGCAACCTTAATCCTTATTTGTAGTCAAAGCTTACCATAGCCTACACGGCTCCAGATAAAGTCCCTTTTTTCCCATGTCTGCAGGATGGGATTGCAGAGTTGCTCTGACTCAGGCATCAATCAGCCAAGAGTTTTTTCATCTTTTTGATCATCAACCTCCTACGTATTGTAATTGACCTATTAATGAGATAAAACATCTGGATGATTTTCCACCCTGACTAACACAAAATGGTGTTTTCCAATGACTATCCACTGTCCTGGTGAATCAAATAATGTTTTTAGCCTGAAGGTCAGGCTCTCTGCTCACATTAAATGTTCAGAGATTTGAGTTTACACATAGGAGATACTGAGGGCAAGACAAACTATCAAAGATGAGGATTTCAACTAGATACAGGAGCAATGTAATAAAGCCTTTATATACAAAGTAGTCGTGTTTTCAGCCTAATTTCAGCAAAGAGGGAGGCAGTATGGCCAAAGGAGATAGTGAAGTTTTTTTTTTAATTTAAATTTATTTATTTAACATATTTGGTTTTCAGCATTGATTTTCACAATTGTTTGAATTACAAATATTCTCCCCATTTCTACCCTCCCCCCCACTCCAAGATGGCATATATTCTGGTTGCCCTGTTCCCCAGTCAGCGCTCCCCTCTGTCACCCCACTCCCCTCCCATCCCCTTTTCCCTTCCTTTCTTGTAGGGCAAGATAAATTTCTACTCCCCATTGCCTGCATATCTTATTTTCTAGTTGCATGCAAAAACTTTTTTTGTTTTTGAACATCTGATTTTAAAACTTTGAGTTCCAAATTCTCTCCCCTCTTCCCTTCCCACCCACCCTCCCTAAGATGTTGAGCAATTCAACCTAGGCCACACATGTATCATTATGTATAACCCTTCCACAATACTCATGTTGTGAAAGGCTAACTACATTTTGCTCCTTCCCAACCCATCACGCTTTATTGAATTTTCTCCCTTGACCCTGTCCCCTTTCCAAAGTGTTTGTTTTGATTACCTCCACCCCCATCTGCCCTCCTCTCCATCATCCCCCCCCTTTTATTTTTTTTTTTATCTTCCTCCCTCTTCTTTCCTGTGGGGTAAGATACCCAACTGAGTATGTATGATATTCCCCCTCAGGCCAAATCTAATGAGAGCCAGGTTCACTCATTCCCCCCTCACCTGCCCTCTCCCCTCCTCCCACAGAACTGCTTCCTCTTGCGACCTTTATGCAAGATAATCCACCCCATTCTATCTCTCCCTATCTCCCTCTCTCAGTATGATGCTCTCTCATCCATTAATTTCATTTTATTTCTTTTAGATATCTTCCCTTCATCTTCAACTCACCCTGTGTCTGCTCTCTCTCTTTTACATATATATATGTATATATATATATATAAATAAAACAGACATATATATATACACACATACATACACATACACATAGATATATACATACATATACATATACATACATATATATGCATATTCCCTTCAACTACCCTAATACTGAGGTCTCATGAATCATACACATCATCTTTCCATGTAGGAATGTAAACATAACAGTTCAACTTTAGTAAGTCCGTTGCAATTTCTGTTTCTTGATTAGCTGTTCATGCTTCTCTCGATTCTTGTGTTCGAAAGTCAAATTTTCTATTCAGTTCTGGTCTTTTCACTGAGAAAGCTTGAAAGTCCTCTATTTTATTGAAAATCCATATTTTGCCTTGGAACATGATACTCAGTTTTGCTGGGTAGGTGATTCTAGGTTTTAATCCTAGCTCCATTGACCTCCGGAATATCGCATTCCAAGCCCTTCGATCTCTTAATGTAGAAGCTGCCAGATCTTGGGTTATTCTGATTGATAGTGAAGTTTAAAATCAGAATACATAGGATCAAATCCTGTCACTTACACCAAATGCTTGCATGACCTCGAGAAAATACTTGGTCTCTTTGCAACCTGCTCTGTTTGTGTTCTCTGGGGCAGTGAGATGTTAAAGTAAGGCTGAGGTCTCAGTTTCCTTATCTAGAAAATATGGGAGTTGCACTAGATGGAACATGAGACTACTCGACAACCTGGAAGATGTACTTCAAGAATTTTTATGGTCAAAAAATTCACCACATGTAGACAAACTGGTATCATGAGCCTCAGATAAAACAGCTCATATGACAGTCACAGAGGAATATACTTGAAGTATTTTGTTCTTGGTTTTTTGTTTTTGTTTCTGTTTTCAATTGCATTTTCCAGATGATGGGTTGCATTGCTCTACCCTTTGAAAGTCCAAGCTCATTCTAAAAATTAAATAATGCAAGAGGCAAGGTTTAATGAGGAAAGGAGGCATACATGTGAATAGGGAATACAGCATTAGAGAGACCTTCCTTCTAATTATCTATGGATTTTGGGCCGTGTTGCAAGACAGTTACTACTGCTAACATTCCATGGCATATGACAAAACCAGAAAGGAAGTTGTACATCCATTTCTATGCTGTCATGAATAATGTAGGTATAGTTGACCTTTGGGGATAAATTTACCATCTCCAAACCTTTTCTATTTGCATTATCCTAAATCCTCAGGTAGTTTTCAATAGAGTTGTCTAAAATATTTCACCAGTGATCCACAAGAGGAGACATATTCACAGAAAATCACTCCTGCACACACACTACTACCACCACCACAAATACTGTTAAGTAATAGGTATCTGAAGCTCCTTCACTCTAACACAATGAAATTTCCATCTGACTCAATTTTTGCCTCTGTCAAGGATAATCAGTTCTTTAGCTCTAAGCAGAAAATAAAATGCAAAAGTCTTAAGCCAGCCAACAGAATTACTTTTTTTTTTAAAATCAGATGGGTAAATGTAGTAGTGGTTAAAAAAAAAAAAAGGATGGGGCCTTTATTAAGGCTACAAGCAGAAGTTGCTGTCTTTCTGTCTTCATTGGTTGGCTTCTCTGCTTTCCCTATTGTACTATCAGTTGCCCTGAATGGAGCATGTTGCTATGATCAATAGTCAAGAACAACCTGGCCTAACCCATAGCTCCCAGGCATCCTCACTCTGCCACTGTAGAGGCATCTAGAATTATAAAATTCACCTTGTACAAGGGGACTGATCATTTTCAGCACTGTTCACTAGGTTGGGCGGTCTTTATTTTGCCATTTCTTTTTTTGTTTGTTTTGCTTTGTCCCTAGTGGCTATCCATACCCTCGTTTTAGCACACTAAATTCCATAATCAGTCATCAAGTATTTGTTGAGAAGCTCTTTTGTTTCAGACACTATTTTAGGCACTGGGGGTTCAAATACAAGCAACAACAGAGAAAAAGCGAAAATCACTTGAAGGAAATGTAGAAGGTTGGCCTAGAAAAGCAGATCCAGTGGGAAACCTAACTGCAGAAAATATAAATAAGATCAATGGATGAAAGTCACAAAGAAAGGACCTTATGATATCAGGTAGAAAGTGAGAGCAATGATGACAATGATGATTTCAGCTTGCCAAGAAGCAGAGCTATTCCAGAAGAGGTCTCCATTGGGTCTGCCTCCACAAGTAGGGCTTTCTTTCTTTTGGAGCATCTTCAAACCAAGACTACATGACGGCTTTTCAGGTATTAATTGGACCACATGGTCTTTGAGATCTATTACAACTTCACATTTATAGATTTGGAACTTATAATGCTTCTCTGAACTCTGTAGCCCTGCCTTAAGTATGCAAGTGCCTTAATGTCTTGCCCTGATTCTCAAAGGCTCTCATCTGGGATACAAGGTTCTTGATCATTATCATCTTTTTATCCAAAACCGAAAAGCTTTTGTGTACTCCTGTGGTTAATTCGATAATCCATTTATTTAATTATTTAAAATATTTACTTGCTGATTCCTTCATTTTATTCATTTTCATTTAATATTTATTCCACTCCATTTTATTTTATTTTTAGTTCCAAATTCCTTCCCTCCCTACTTCTCCTAACTAATTTATGAGAAGGCAAAAACATTTAAAAATACAAATATGTAAAATAATACAAAAAATAGATCCCTTCATTAAAAAAAGAAAAAGAACAAAGGAAAAAGATATACTTCAATCTTCACTCTGAAGCCATCACTTCTCTATCTGGACATAGATAGCATGTTTCATTATTAGTCCTTTAACATTTTGAATGGTTGTTGTGTTGATCAGAGTTTCTGCACTATATATGTATATAAATATACGTGTGTGTATATGTATATGTATATATGTGTGTGCGTGCATGTGCATGCATGTATGTATATGTATGCACATACATACACATGCATATATATGCATACACACACACACACGTGTGTGTGTGTGTGTGTGTGTGTGTGTGTGTGCATAAATTGCTCTCCTGGATTTAATTACTTAATTTAATTATTCTAAGATTTTTGAGGCTATTGTCTTCATCATTTTTCCCAGGACAATAATATTCCTTTAAATTCATTTATCATGACTTATTCAGCCATTTTCTCTTGATGGGTATCCCCTTAGTTTCCAATTCTTTGCAAACACTAGAAAAGCTAACATAAGTATATACACACATATATATGTAAGCACACATAAGTATTTATATATGTACATATACTTACATACATAATTGTATATGTGTGTACACATATGTATCCTTTTCTTCCTCCAAAATAATCTTCATCATATACATTAAGTAGCAGAATCACCGAGTCAATGTGCTTGTATAGATTACTAGTTCTGTAGGCATTGCTGGAAATCACTTTCCAGAATGTTTGAACCAGGTCACAACTCTATCGACAATTGATTAAAATACCTGTTTACCCCCAGTCCCTCCAGGATCTATCATTATCTTTTTTGTCAACTTCGCCAACCTGATGGGAGGGAGGTGGCAACTCAGAGTTGTTGCATTTGTTTTTGCTAATTTTTAGTGATTAAGGGCAATTTTCCCCACATGGTAGTTGATAGCTTGGATGTCTTTCTCTAGAAACTGCCTATTTATATTGTTTGACGATTTATCAACTGGGAAATTACTTTAATTCATATACATTTATCTTAGTTCTTTCTCTTTCTCAAAAAAAAAGACCTTGGTAAAATAAACAAATAAACAAACAAACAAAAAACTTGATACAAAATCTCCACTCCAGTAAAACTGTTTTTTTTTTAAAATAATTTTAGCTGTATTGGTTTTGTTTGTGCAAAAAAAATCTAATCAAAAGTGTACATTTTGTGCTATCTACAACCAAAGAAAGAATTATGGAGTGTGAATGCAGATTGAAACATACTGTTTTCATTCTTTTTTTGTATGTTTGCTTTTTATTTTTTCTCATTTTTTTCTTTTGTTCAGATTCTTCCTTCACAATATGACTGATATGGAAATATATTAACATTTTTGTAAGTGTAAAACCTATATGAGATTTCCTACTGTCTTGGAGAGGGGGAAGGTCAGAAGGGAGGGAGAAAAATTTGGAACTCAAAATCCTATAAAAATGAATGTTGAAAACCACCTTTACATCTCATTGGAAAAAATTCTATTAAGTCTGGGAAAATTGCCCTTTTGCCTCATATGTAGCTATTTTCTATTTATGACTTTTCCTCAATTCATACATCTAAGAGGGATTGTGTTCGATGAGTCTTTAATTTCTTTCTAATATTATTTCTTTTTGTAAAGCTGGATAACCATTGGAGCTTATATTTTTATACAGTGTGATATGATATTCTGTTGTAGTTTCTGCCAGACTACCTTTTAGTTTTCTCAACATTTTTTTGAATAGTGATTTCTTCGGATAATTCAAATTCAAAGTTTTTCTATATTGTGTACCTTTTCTGTCCCACTATTGACATCTCTATTTCTTAGCCAGTAATAAATTATTTTGACTTTTAAGGATTTTCAGAAGAGTTTGAGATATGACACTGCAAGTCCCCCGACCCCTTTCTTTTCCCCCATTGATTCTCTTGATTTTGTTTCTCTTTTGTTCTTCAGGATGAATTATTATTTTTTTTTTAGTTCTATAATGTAATCCTTTGGTAGTTTGATTGGTATGACACTCACTAATGAAATTATTTTCTTTGTATCATCATTTTTATTATATCAGCTTGGCCCATGCATGTACAATTGAAATGCCTCCAATTATTTAGCTCTGTCTTTATGAAGAGTGTTTTGCATTTGTGTTCATATAGTTCCTCCTGTGGTTAAAATTTATAGATCGATACCTCTGCATGTGTCTTCTTTCCTGTATATCCCATAGTTGTCTAGGAGATTATTCTTGAAAGCAGGGGTTATTTATTTGTTGCTATGGTTTTGGTATGCTCAGTGGCTATATGACCCACAATAGCAGAGAAGCAGAGATTCTCCAAAGCCAGGAAGACTTGAGTAGAAGTCCCTTCTCTGACACATAATGACTGTGTGACCATGGTTAAATGACTTAATGCCTCAGTGTCCTCAGCTAACTCTCTAAGATTTTAAATTACAGAAAAAAATGCTGATGTTTTCTGGGAAGTGGGATTTCCTCCTCACCAGAAGTTTCCCATCACCAAAATCACATCATGACAAATATAGGAAAAAAAGAGAGATTGAGAGACAGACAGACAGAGGTAGAGAGAGACAGAGAGACAAACTCATTATATTCCTTTATGAGTTCTTTGCCATTTTGGATGGTCATTGTGTTGATCTGAGTTCCTAAGTCTTTCAGAATTGCTTTTCTTTAAAATATTGTTGTTATTATATAGATTATTCTAATGAATTTGGCTGCTTAACTTTACATCAGTTCATATAAGTCTTGCAAGATTTTTCTATGACTATCCTTTTTAATCATTTCTTATAGTACAATACCATTTCTTTATGTTCATATACAGAGACATATCATCTTCCGAGATAGAGAGACACACAAAAAGAAAGAAAGAGACATACAGAGATAAACATAAAGAAATAGACACAGGGAGAGAGAAAAAAGAGAAAATGACAAAGACAGAAATACAGATAGAGAAACAAAGATGAGGGATAAAGAGAAATGGAGAAAGATGGAGATTTATAGAGTACTAAGCAAAGTCTAACCCCTTGCTCACAATTAAAAACTGCTCATTGAATTGAATCTAATAATAATAATAATTATAACAATAATAATAATCATAACCCTTGAATAGTGATCAGGGGAAAGCAGATTATGGAGTTAAAGCACTTTCTTGAAAAGCAGAAATCATCATGTAAGTGGATGGCTTACCTTACCTCTATATAAGTTTAGTCTTATATTCAGGAAAAAAAAAAAAGAACAGGTTATGCAATCACTATGTTCCTGGTTTAATCTCCAGCATCAGCCTTAAAGCCATAAGAAAGGGTGTTCAGAATCTGGACCTTCTCTAAATCACTTCTTCCCAACCTGCATTAATAGCAGATCCAGGAGGAGAGGCCAAAGTTCATGAACTGAGCAGGCATTTCACGATTTGTTGTTATTGAGGAGCTACCCTTTTAGTTATCAGGAGACTTATTGAGTGGGAGCAAGTGTAATGGCACCCCAAATGCCTTCCTCACTTTATGATGTGGCTTGAATTCATTCAATTCTATAATATGAGGAATTTGAATATAGTAACCTCTAAAATCCTTTGAAGCTCTAAATCTGGAACCCTATGATCCTGTTATCTATGTGATGCTAAACAAATAACTTTGTTCCTTCAGACATCAGTTACTTGACCTGCAAAAGGAGGCCATTAGATAAGGAGTTCTTTAAGATCATTTCCAGCTCAGAGTCTTATGCTTCTGGCATATAGTAGGGATTTAAGAAATGTTTGTGAATCAAGTGATTTGTGAATCAAGTGGAAATTCACACACACACACACACACACATATATGTATACACACACACACACACACACACATATATGCAGAGAGAGAGAGAGAGAGAGAGAGAGAGAGAGAGAGAGAGAGAGAGAGAGAGAGAACAAGAACTATAGTGAGTATGTCTTTAACGTCCTTGGAAACTACGGAGAACTTTGGAATGTCTTATGGGAAGCAAGTATGGTACTTATAAAGGAAATATCTGGAACAAAGTTCACAGTACTTGAGAAATCCAGGAAGAAGGTACTTATCACTTTACCTGTGAAAGGCCTTTATGATTATTGTGAGAATCAGAGAACAGCAAATTGGCTTAAACAGATGCATAAGGGACCTATGAAAGATTCAGATTCATTCTGAAGTAATTGTTCACTGATTTACAATAGAAAAGGGCCTCCTGTTGTGATCTCGGCAAGTTCCTATAGCACTGCCAATGCATACAGCCAGCACCAGAGATGGTTAAGAGAGCCAGTCAAGAAAGCCTTGCAAATACTTATTGTGCATCAGGGAGACAGAAGATATTTGTAAGTTGCATGTGTGTAAACAGGTGTGCAATATATTAAATGCCCATTATGTGCCAGGCTCTGTAATAAGTTCTGGGAGGGTAAAAACAAGAAAAAAGATAGTCCCTGCCCTCAAAGAGCATAAAATCCTAATGGGGGAGGCAACATGCCCATAAATATATACAAAGCCAGCTATAGACAGGGTAAATAGAAAATGATTAAAAGAGGAAAGGCACTGGAATTAATAGGGGTTAGGGATGGTTTTCCCATAGAACAGGGGGATTTAACTGGGATTTAAAGGAAGCCAGGGAAGTTGATAGTGGGAATGGAGAAGGGAGAGTATGACAGGCATGGGGGACAGCCAGAAAAAATGTTCAGAGCCAAGAGATAGAAGGATATAGATATAAATATAGATATAGACTATGTATATGTGTGTGTGTTTGGGTGTGTATGTAGAAACGTCTCTCACGTAAAACTCCAAAATCCAATTCTACTAACAATCAGTGTATGCATGTGTGTATGTGTTTTGGGGTGAATTTACATGCATATGTATGTATGTCTGTGTGTATGTGTTTCTGTGTGTGTTTGTGTGCCAGAATGTCTCAATATATTTAAATACAACTTGCAAAAATGATGTTGGGATAATACATAACTGAAAGTTAAGGGAAAAAAACATTGAGTAATAACCAGACTTTCAGGAAAATGAAATTAAAACCACACAATTCAATATATTTCACAGAATATAGGGCCATTTTTTAAACGCATATTGCTTAATTCTGGAGCAACTGGGATCTCTTCAAGAAGTGAAATACGAAATAAGCCGTCTGTCCTGACAAGGCAGATTCATGCAAAATTTCTTACGAAGATTTAAGTGGGCATCAAAGTACAAGCAACTACTGCTGTATAATTTCTGAATGACATGCCAGCTCTTGCTGACATCTTTGTTCATCATAAAATATGGTTATGTAGAGTCTCTTCAGTGCTGAAATAAATCTTTCTGAAAAGCTGCCTACCTTGCCCAGGGGGAAAAATGGTAGGCTACCATTATCTATTCAAGGAAATTGCTTCAATTAGGGGTGTGTGTGAGGCGGGGGAAGGTGTGCATATTTATGGCAAATGTAGGACCTTCTGGGAATGAATAGAAGGCCCAGTATTTAGCATGCCAGAAGATCTAGGGAGCTTTCTACATCTTCTTAGAAGCTATTTAAAACCTAGTCTAGGGTTGAGTCCAGGTCAATAATCAGGAGGGATGATAACATTTGCAGAGAAGATATATCCCATCAGACTTGGAGCAGCAGCAGGATGAGGGCTGAATTTGAACCAGCTTTGACATGATTCTGCCTAGGCATGAAATATATGTTCTTAAAGTCAAAATGCGTCATAGCTTGGGATTCTGGAATGTCTGGCAACATTTGAAGATAAATCGTAGCAGATAAGGTTTTGAATCCTGAACCTGAGTAAAGCTACAAGAGAGAGAAAGATATCTTGATGTTCAAGGTATAAAGAAGTCAAGAATCTTATCAAGATGAAGAATCAAATTCACCAAGTTCTATTTACACAGCTTGGAGTATTTTCCCCTTGTGCTCCTTGTTCTTTACTGGAGTGGGACCTGAGGAAATAGGTTCACTACAAGATTTTTAGACCACTTGGAGTGAAATTACTGTTAGACCAAATATCTCATGATAGCAATAATTTCAGGAAGCACTAGTTTTTGGCTAGGTTCTCAGTGTATTAATTCAAGTGATGGCTATAATGATAGGAAATGTGTAACATTTTCCAAACTAGGGACTAAAAGAGTCCATAGTTTATCAGAATCACATTTTCCATGAGATTATGTTCCTACCAAATTAATCAATTAAATCACTGCAGGAAGATGCTAGGATTATTATAGGGGGAGATTAAGGGCTATGCTACAGGAATGAAGGAGGAAGGATACAAGTCTACAATGGTAGCCTCTGAGAGCCCAGGAATCTCAGCATGATTTTGCAGCCCCAAAGAGGAAGAGTGAAGATATATGAGTGACACAATGTTTAAAGTGTCGGACAAGAGTTGATAATCAGAGCAGATGCTCAGGGACTCCATGATGGGAGCTGCTTTATCACTGGTCAGAATGGGCCAGTATCTGTGAGTTCCCTTCGTTTAAAGCAATGAGTCTTAGGGAAGCTGTTGTTATTGATGCTAATGTTATTCTGATTGGACTCAGAATGGAATTTATTTGAAAGTGAAGGGTAAATATATTTATGTCACTGTATAGATATAGAGATACCTGCTTGTCTCTGTACATCAATATATTACTTTGTTTTAAAATTATATTCTGTTTAAATATTTTACTATTTCAAGGCATTATTTCTGGCTTTTTTTTAAAGTTAAAATTAGTTTTTATTAAACATTCTTCCTTTTTTTTTTAAAAATATCATAGACCCCAGTGGTACTCTGGTATAATCTCTAGACTATGTCTCATAATAATCTGTTCAAATGCATAAAATACAGAGAATTTTTAAGGAAACTAGTTTAATACAATTCTGTTGAAATAGCATAAGTGAAGCATGCCCAAATATATGTTATATATAAATATAATTTAACATAAATATGCATTATACACATATACACATTATATTCACATATACCCATTGTTTGCACACTTCCTATTCCCTATTCTTTGGTCTCTGATTCCATATTCCTTATACACTCAGCCAGTTAATTCATTGCCAAGCATTTATGAAGCATTTACTATGTGCCAGTTGCTGGTCTAAGTCCTGGGGGTATCTGGATAGAACTATAACAGTGTCTACCTTCAAAGACATTGCATTCTCTTGAAGGAGACATGCTTGTGCATGAACATCTATCTATTTCTACCAAAGTAGCGACACAAAAGGCATACTCAGTGTTTTGTTTCTCTTTTTCTGCTATTGTTTTTGAAGACATTTATTAATAACTAGGGAGAGGGGAGATCCAGAAAGGGCTCTTAGAGATGGTGGCACTTGAGCTGAATCCTGAGGGAACAGAGAGGAGGCATCTTACAAGTGTTTGGTAAGAAAAGCTTCTCATCCTAGAGAGAGACAGCAGATACAAAGGCATGAAGCTGGAAGATGGAATGCTGTGTGTTAGGAGCAATCCATGTGCTCAGAAAGACTGGACAACAATGTGAGTGAAGAAGCATGGTACGTAAGGAGGCAGGAAAGACTATTGGCATTCTAGCTGTGATATTATTCTATTGCCAAGCTGAAGAGTTAATGTGTGATGCTAGAGATAATAGGGAGACACTGACATTCAGACGTTGAGTAGGGCAAAATCTTTTGGGAAATGCCCTTGGCCTCTGTGTGTGGCTTGGGTTTTAGGGGACAAAGCCTTGGCACAGGGTGTAGGAGAAATGAAAAGGATATTTCAAATAGTACAAGTGAGAAGTAATTAATGCAAATGAGAGGTTGGGTTGAACCTCTTGTCTAGTTATGAGATACAATTGCTTGCCTCTCAGACATTGTTTGGGCTCTATGAAAAAAAAATCCCCTTTTAATTAATTAATTTATTTATTAATTAATATTATGTGTCAATTTCACATACTCTTCTATCATTCCTCCAGCATGTCCTGCTCTACTGCTTAATCACTCCACAAACATTTATTAATCCCCTGCTACTGTGTTAAGTTTTTGTTATATAAAAATATAAGCGAAACAGTCTGCCTAAGGCCCCTACATCCTAACAAAATAATTTCATCTTGGTGTGGAGTTAACATGCCGTTCTCAAAGCCATGTCAACAGGTTTATACTCTGACTATCCTACCAGGCTTCAAAGGACTCTGGTATGGGCCAAGGGAAGACTAGTCTAGCTAGAGCAAGTTCTGAGGGATTCCCCATCAGTTTGGACACAGGGTGATTCCATTTTTAACTATGGTAACTTTCAGAGACCATCAGCTAAATTAGGGAGGGGTGGCAAATCTGCACTGGTGGAGGGAAAGTTTGCATCAGTGAAAGCATATATTACCCAAATGCTCTTTACTCTGCTACAATATTTAACTGTGATTTGATGATAGATTACATATCTTAACATATGAATCTTATTTAACAGAATTAGAAACTGGAAATGAGTATAGTTATTGCCTGGATGAGGATGATCTTAGGAATAAGGTTCTGAATACTGGGAGCCTGGAAATCAAACAGAATTGTTAATTGGAAGCAAATGAACAGAAGGTTTGCCTGAACCTATTTTTCTATAAATTTGGTCTTTTATGTAACCTAGCAAATATTTTTTGAATCAGCAAGTTTTTTTTTTTAATATAACCCTTTTTGGCCTCTTATTCATAGAGTGGAAGTGTGGAGTAGTAGATAGATTCTAGAGTTTTGAATCAAGAAAACTTGAGTTCAGCTATAATCTAGTACTCACTGTATGACTCTGGTCTGTATTCTGTCAGAGTACAAGCAATGAAAGAACAAGCATTTCTTAAGTGCCTGCTATGGTCCAGGTCCTTGAGATGGGCTGAGTTGAGGGAGAAATCACAGATCTCCTGTATATTTCATAGCTTCTCCACATAAGTGAAATGCTATTGGCTACTTAGACTGGTGTATATTTCAGAATGACTTGACTATTGACTGAGCTTAATAAGTAAATCTGAAATTTCTGTGCATAGTATAAAGCAAAATGTCTAAATATCATGCCCTACCATTTAATTACAAAGGTTGAAAAGTACTTGTCTTCAAATTGTATCAGATCAAAATTAGGTAAACTACATGACCATTAAATTCTGTAATTTCAATTGCAACCAATATACATTAAGTGGCTATGTTGTGACAGACACACTTAAAATAAAACCCAAATTTCAGAGAATAGTCTTCCATAATTTCTCTTGGAATTGTATATAAATGTTTATGCCATCTTATAATATTAGGGATAGGAACTAGAATTGTGAATGCATTTATATCAGGAAGTCCCAGGTCAAAAGTCCTTCTATCACTATAATATGTCACCTTCTGTTCAATTTAATCTTTGTCCTAGAGCACAGAGACATCAAGTGAATTGACCAAGGAAGGGCACGCAAGTATTGTGTTTTAGAGTTAACTGGAATTAAGGTCTTTCTTTCTTCAAAATCAGTTCTTTATCTACTTACTATGCCATGTTGGTTATGAATTTTTTTTAATTACACGTTGAGTAGTCATTGACTACTTTGTAAGATAATAGGTTTTTCCAACCTTCAAAACAAAGTTGGATTCAGTCCTTGAGAATGAGATGGAGTGGGGGTCAACTACTACCAAGAAGGTATGGTATACTAAGCTACCATAGTAATTTTCCTTAAACAGACATCTAACCATGAGATTCTCTTATTCAACAATGGCTTCCTGTTGCATCTAAGGCCAACTATTGACTACTCTGTGTAGTTTGCAAAGGCCAACACAACTGATTACATTCAGTGATCCCACCAATTGGCCTCCTGCCTTTTCTTTACACATGCCAGCCTATCTGCCATCTCCCTGTGTTGGCCCTGGCCCTCCCTCTAACCTAGAATATACATTTTTCCCTTACCTCCTGCTCATTGATTCTCCCTCTTTTTGAAGATATAACTCAGGCATATATATGTGTATGTGTGTGTGTGTGTGTGTGTGTGTGTGTGTGTGTGTGTGTATGTATGCATGTATATGTATATGTATACATACACACACACACACACATATATATACATATATATATATATATATAATATATAATTTATCCTTTCCTGATCTTTACCCTCCATGTCCCAAAGCCTTTTCTCCCCAAATATGTTACATTTAACAATGTTGTATACATTTTAATTTATTAACTTTATATTTGTGCTATATCTCCTCAGTTAGGATGTTAGCCTATTTCCAGACTGTTTTTATTCTTCACCCTGATACTCCTAACCCATAGCACAGTCCCTGATATATAATAGATGCTTAATAAATGCATATTGATGGATTGTTTGATTGAGTTACAGACATTATTCATTGACCTGATGCATACTACAACACTCATGTTGGAGTGTCTTTATTCGGCCATGATTTCCTAAGTGTTTTGGAAATTATCATGTTTCAAAATTAAACAAAATAAGGGACAATAATATTGGACACTTAGCTAATGGATTGTAATTATTGGGACAGTAAATTCCCAATCAGGAGGCTGAAAATTCTATGGAATTGTCCATATCTAAGGACTTAGGAAAAAGTGGAAACCCTAGCATGGTATTGTTTTCTCATGTTTGAGGACTATGTGCTCACATTGTACAGATGAAATGCTTATTTTCTAGGTTCTTCTACAAGATCTGTCATTAGGAATTTTTGAGTTAGAGTAATTTCTGTGACAAGCAGCAACTGGTGTGAAGCAATTTCTCAATTAAGTGTGGGGATCAGGGGAGGGGCTTGCTCTCACCTAGCTCTATCCTTTGACTGTTTCAGAGAAGTAGGTATTAGGATCTCTTCTGCTGAAGTGTGGAAAGTTATGTTAGCGCTTTCTACATTCAGTGCCCTGGAACAGAGCTCCAATTGTCCCACTGTGGTTATGGCTGTGTTAGTGGTACTCTCTATTCCTTGTTTAGAACAGAGGCATTATTTCAAGCTATGTCTTAAACAGCCAAGAAAAGTCTCAAATGGGGGAGGGGAGAAGAGTATTAGAAGTTCTCTCCTCCCCCTGCAGGGATGTTGATAGAATCAATATGGCATGTTTACCTTGGCGTTGTTCTCAGCTTCCTTGAAGAATACTTCTCATTTTATAAACATTGTCCTCTGTTGAAAAGTTTCTGAAAATTGATTTGTTTGCCATAGCTGGGTCAACCGAAATACATTTATTTTTTGTTTTATTTGTTTATTGTTTATCTTTTAAGAAAAATCTCAATCATTTTAGTCTCTTGCAAATCAAAAATACACATATACGCATATAATGTGTGTTTGCATGCACACATGCATTTATGCACACACAGATATACACAAGTGTGTGTGTGTGTGTGTGTGTGTGTGTGTGTGTGTGTAAGTGGAACAGTGGGTAGTGGTACAGTGGGTAGAGCTCTGGGCCTGGAGTCAAGAAGATTTGAGTTCAAATCCAGTCTCAGACACTTACTAGTGATGTGACCTTGGGCAAGTCACTTAAGTTTTCTGGCCTCAGTTTCATCATCTGTAGAGTGAGCTGGAGAAAGAAATGGTAAACCATTACAATATCTTTGCCAAGAAAATCTCAAATGGGGCGACAAAGAGTTGGACACAACTGAAATGACTCAGGAACAACAACAACAACTAGATAAAGTGTGTAGAGTGTGTTATAATATATATGTATATATACATATATATGTGTAAGTACAGAGGACTTTGTTATCCTTTTTCAAGTTTAGTTTCTCAGGATCCATGGCCACGGCAATGTCTAGTTTCCAGGTGTTTGATAATAACCCCCAGAATAGCCCCAAGGATCCTAGATAGTAATTCCTAGAATCACAGTGATAGACCGTCCTACTGAGACTGCACAGTGAGATAAGGGGTAACATAATTGATATTTACTATCTTGTGCAGAATGGCAGTATTGCTAAAGTTAATCCATGAGGCTATTGTTGGCAAGATGCCTTCTTTGTCTGTTTTCCTGTAAAGCAAGTGGGCACTATTCAGTGAATAGGGAATCCATTGGGGAACCCATAGGGGAACTCATTTGGGATTTGGTTAATGCATAGAGGAATGCATGTACCTGCCTCAATTGGCCCTCATTGACACATGAGGGGATATAGGGGAGTGCACAAGCTGTGCCTATCTTGATTGACCCAATCAAGACACGGAAGTAGTTGCCCCACCCCCTTCTTGTCTGCCCCTTTGAGAAGGGTGATTAGGGAATGATGCAGGAGCTGGTGCTCCCATTGTAAACAACCTCCTTTGAGAAGATGAGAATAGAATTAAGAAAGATTATTAAACTCTTCAAAGCTGTCTTTCTATCCTTCCTGTCTGACCAGATCAAGAGTGAACCTATTAGAGGCAGGAGTCCAAAAAGTCCATATATATACATATATGTGGCAGAACATGATTAATATCATATATGGGTATGTGCATACATATATGTATATATAAACACATGCATGTGTGTGTATGCGTGCATCTGTATATGTGTATATGTATATACATATGAATATATGTGCATATGTGTGTATATGTATCTGCGTGTGTGTGTTCGTGCGTGTGTATATATAAAATCACTTTCTGCCATCAAAATAGCTAATGTTGGGGCCTTCCTTATATCCTATTTCAATTGGATCATAATATCCCTTCTCCCCATTCCCTCCATCCACACAATGCCAGAAGAAAATAATGGTGGACATACTGTTTTTAAATTGGAGTACGAGTCCAGGCTGAAATTCCATTCCATCCTTCTTTGAAGTGAAAAAAAAAAGTACTCACAACTTGTAATTATTGACCTGTTTATTGTAGTGGAAGGACATAATGGTTTTAATTCATGAAAACAAACTCAAAATATTTTATTTTAAAGTTTTTCAATGTTAGCAAAGTCAATATAGATTTTGAAAACCAACATCATATTTGGATGTAAGGGGAAATGTGCAGAGTAAACATCTTATAGCCTAAATCTTTTTTTCCCCCAAAAGCTACTATTAAGGAAAAGAAAATCATAAATTGTATTATCCCTGGCCTGGAAAAAAGAGGTCCTCCTGCAAGAAAAGGAAGCAAAATGAGACACCAGGCAATGGAATGACTGGGCCAAGCTGCTCTAACCCAAATGCCAAATAGGCAAGGTAGAAAAAATTGGCTGTGTGGGTGAAAAGAAAGGGGAGGGAGGGAGAGAAGGTGAGAGGGAGAGAGGGAGGGAGAGAAGAGCTTTAGTGTTTTACAGGAGTGTCCCACCAGAAACACAGTGCCAAAATTTCAAGACAAACTTCTCCCTGTGAAGGAGACAAAATGCATGATATCTCCTCAATATGCATCATGCAGTTTTGCCCCGCACTAACTAATTTCCAAGAAGATATGGCCTAATGCCTTTTAAAAATCATTTATATGTGTGCTTTCTGGGCTCCAAGGCTTCATCTTTTACATGTGTTGGAATGAAATTATTATTCATGAGTGCAAATTTACAAATGGTGTATCATTGCATGTTACTGGCAAAGAGACTGGTTACTGAGTCCGGCTTTAGAATTCTGTGTGTGTGTGAGAGAGACATAACAATGATAACATTTGTTTTGTAAAAACTTATTAAAATACTTTGCTGCAGCCCACATTTTGTGATGGTTCTAGTTAAACTACAGATGTCATGGATCCAATGCAAATCGACTCAAAGTAACCCCTTTAATCCAACAAAAGCATCTTCAGCACTTATGGTGTACCAGGTGTTGGAGATAAATACACACACCAACAAAGAGCAGTCACTCCTCTCATCTCATTTATGTTATATGGGGTAACAAAATCCCCAAATTGACCTCTGAGTATTTGCATGGTGCTGAGCAAGTCCCTTCAACTCTCTGATCCTCAGTTCACAAATATGTAAAGTACGGGTTGATAATCATAGCACCTCCCTCAAAGAGAAAGTGTGAGTGTAAAAGGGAATAATGTGAGCAAGGCTCAGTGCAAGCCTCAAAATGGTACGGACATCTCGCTGCCTCTGCTGTTGTTGGGAGTAGCAAAAGGAATAGCAATAATAGTACATTAATTGTAGTGGTAGTAGTGTGGTTGTAATGGTAGTAGTTGCAGCAATAGAAGTAGTAGTAACAAATGCAGTGATGATTGGAGTTTAGTGTTAGTAGCAATACTAGGGTGGTGGTAGTAGCAAAGTAAGTAGTGGTAGTAGTA
The DNA here is from genome assembly GCF_011100635.1 of Trichosurus vulpecula. Lineage (NCBI taxonomy): Eukaryota > Metazoa > Chordata > Mammalia > Diprotodontia > Phalangeridae > Trichosurus > Trichosurus vulpecula. The sequence goes on along the minus strand of NC_050576.1, from coordinate 5,650,467 downwards.
GTTTAGTATCATCATAGAAGTAGTAAAAATAACACTAGGATTAGCAAAAATAGCATGGTGGTGGTGGTGATGGTGGCGGAAGTGGTGGTAGTAGTAGCAGCAGCAGCAGTGATAGGAGTAACGGTGACAGGGCAGCCAGACTGCACAGTGGGTAGAATGCCAGGCTTGAAGTCAGAAGCATTTGAATTCAAATCCAGCCTCAGACATTGATTAGCTGTGTTACCCTCCACAGCTCACTTCACCTTGTTTGCCTCAGTTTCCTCATCTGTCAAATGACCTGGAGAAGGAGATGGCAAACTGCTCCAGTATCTTTGCCGAAGAAAGAAAAAGAATGATGATATTAGTTTGGTGGTAAGAGTCATAGTAACACGGTGGTTGTAGCAGTAGTGATGGTAGTAATACTTATAGTAATTGTGGTGGTAGTAAAAGTAGTAGTAATGGTAGTAGTATTTATCAATAGGTATAACCATTGAAAACCTTCTCTCAAGGGCAGGTAGGGACACTTGCAAGTAGAATTGAGAAGGAAGAAGATTCCCGACATGGAAGAAAGCCTATGTAAAGCTAGAGAGATTAGAGGTGGGATGTTGTGTATTGTAAGAAGGCCTGTCTGGTCCTATGGACAGGGCCTACAGGGGGCACAGAGTGACGAATAGTGAAAGACTCCTTGGTAGTTCACACTGACACAGTGCTTTGCAATTTGAAAAACATTGTACTGACAAAGGCAAAAGGTTTGTGAGAAAAAGAGTGTTAATGTTATTCATATTATCCCCCCACCTTTCTTTCTACCTACAAGTAAATGTAGGATGAGAAAAGTAAAGGGACTTGACAAAGGTTGCATGACTAATAAGTTGCCACTTCCTTACCCAAACCCAAGAGTCTAAACTCTAAAATCGAATGCTGTTTCCCTAAGCTCAAAGCGAGGCATGCTATACTGGCTTTTGGGCCTGGAGACTGGAAAGCCTCAGTTAAAATTTGGCTTCAGACACTTACTAGCTTGGTATGCCTGGGCAAGTCATTTAAAACCTCTGGCTGCCTCAGTTTCCTCAACTCTGAAATGAGGACCATAGTAGCACCTGCCTTGCAAAGTTGTTGTGAGGACTGAGCATGAAATGAGAACTTATTTGGAAAGTGCCTTGCTAAGGTTTACTAAACACTTGGTTCTTTCCCTACTGCTTTTAGAACTCTGAAATCCTTCAGTGTGGGTGCTCTGATAAGTTCCTCTGAATGTTGCTCAGAAAGTTGCATTTACAAACTTGAAAGTGGATCAAGTATCATTTTTTTTCTTTTCTTCTTTTTTCAACTCTTTATAGTAAGGGATGGGACACTGGGTAAGAGACACCATGGACGAGGAGATATTCCAAAATAGAGATATTGCAAAAACAAAAGGTATCAGAACAGTTTCAGAGGAGGCAGCAGCATGTATCATCGCTACTGATTATGTATAAAATCAAAACTGGAGGAGAAACTTGAGGGTTGGAAAGAGGCAGTCTCATTTACTAGAAAGGATGACAGGCATGGAATAAGGTCTACCACCCCCTACCTCTGTGACTTTGGGCAACATTTGGGTCTCAATTTTGTTATCTTCAAAATTAAAAGATTGAACAACAGGGTCATCTCTGAATATTCCAACTTGGTAATGATGTCAACATGACTTCTTATGACCTGTGAGAACTGAGGAAATTAATCACTAACCAACCAGGAAGTTAGGTGGAGGACAAGGATATCTGGCTTTTCTGTCACCAGTTTTCTCATATGAAATAAAAGGCTCAGTTTAACATTATAGACACTCCTGTCCCCCAGCTAATATTCTAGATGATATTGAGAGAAAAGTTGTAAAGAGTGCTGGGTTTGGAATGCCAATATCTGGTTTCAAGGCCAGGCTTTGTTCTTTAGTAGCTATGCCACCTTGGGCAAGTAACAATACTCTCTGGTTCTCAGTTTCTGACTTTTAAAACTAAGTCTTGGTTTAAATATCCCTTATTATCCTTTATGGATGGAGGGGGAGAGAGAGAGAGAGAGAGAGAGAGAGAGAGAGAGAGAGAGAGAGAGAGAGAGGGAGGGAGAGAGAGAGAGGGAGGGAGGGAGGGAGGGAGAGAGAGAGAGAGAGAGAGAGAGAGAGAGAGAGAGAGAGAGAGAGAGAGAGAGGGAGAGGGAGAGAGAGAGAGCGCAAGCGAAACACAAAAATGAACTAGGTAAATTTGGATGTAGAGAATATAGATCTGCTCCCTCTGAAGTTACTAATAATCTCTTAATTGCCACATCAAAAAGCTTTTTTCTAAATCTCATGATCCTTATACTCTCTGCAGTCTTTGACACTGTCAATCTCCCATTTAGCCTGTATATTCCCTTCTTTTCTAGGTTTTCATGACACTGTTCTCTCCTGGTTCTGCTTTTATCTCTTTCTGATTGATTCTTCTCAGTGTCTTTTGCTAGTTTTTCATCTAAGTCATTCCTGTTACATGTGAGCATCTTCCAAAGTTTTATCCTGCGACCTCTTCTTTGTTCCTCCTATACTATTTCTCTTGATGATCTCACCAGCTCCAATAGATTTAATAGTTATCTCCTGTTCATGATGTTCAGATCTATTTATCAAGATGTAACTTTTCTCCTAAACTCCAGTCTCACATTTTGAACTCCTGTTTGGTCATCTTCAACTGAACATGTCCAAAACTGAACTTATTATTTCCTTCGCAAAGCCTGAACCCTTCCAGATTTCTCTATCACTCTCAAGGTGTGCCAACCTCCTCCAAATCACCCAGAATTTCAACCTAGCTTTCATCATGGGCTCTTCACTCTCTCAACCTACTCAGCCAAGCTCCTGCCAAAGCTTGCTGATTTTAATTTTATAACATCTCCCACACACACCACTCCCCCTCACCCCCACACCACACACACTTATCTTTTCTGACACTGTCATCACCCTGTTACAGGCCTTTGTCACCTCCCATCTGGACCATTGCAATAATTTCCTGGTTAGTCTCACTGCCACAAATCTTTCCCCACCACAATCCATCTATTCATCTGTCAAAGTGATCTTCCTTAAGCACACATCTGACCTTATCACCTCCCTACTCAGTAAACTCCATGTGCTCCTATCACTGCTAGGATAAAATAGAGATTCCTGTGTTCCATGTTCAAAGACCCCCCTCCCCCCTGCTTTCCAGTCTTTTCATACCTCTCCACCTTCAGAAGTCTTTTATCCAGGTACACTGCAGAGTCACTCCCTCTCCTGACTCCAGCATTGTCATGACCTGGACTCCAGCCATGGAAAATTATCTATCTTCATTCCCACTGCCTGGCTTTCCTACTTTCCAGCTAAAATCCCACCTTCCATAGCAACCGTTTCTTAGTCCTCTTAATGGTGATGCCTTCCTTCTGTTGATTTGCACTCATTTATCAGGGGTTCAACTTGTTTGTACACAGCTAGTTGGATGTTGTCTCCCTCATTAGAATTTGAGCTCCTTGAGATTCTGACATTTTTTAAGGTTCTTTGTATTCTCAGCATTTAACTTCGTATCAGGTAGGTAGTATCCATACATCTTACCTATTATAATTCTTTTTATTTATTTTTGCAATATTAGTATGCAAGACAGTTGAGTGTCATCCAAGTAGTCAGGAAGAGCAGAGTTCAAATCATGCAATTGCTACTTGCTAGCTTTCTGAAATTGCAAGTTACTAAAGATTTATATTCTAGGCAATTCCCTAGGGATTGTATAGTTCTCTAGGTCCTTGGGTGTGGCTATTTGATTCCAAATTTTATAGAACAAATAATTTTATTAAGGGAATTTCTTCTGTGATGTTTGGATTCAGTCAAAGAGCTTCACTTGAGGATCTAGAGTACCACATGTGGCCTTGAAGCCATAGATTCTCCATCCGTGGTGTAATCAGTGAAAGAAAAAAGAAACACTTCTTAATAGCTAGCATTTTATGAACACTTTATGGTTCACAAAACACTTTACAAATATCTCATTTACTTCCCATAACCACTGTGGAAAATAGGTCCACTTTAAATGTCTCCACTTTACAAAAGCAGAAAATGAGGCAGATATAAGGTCAATGGCTTACTCAGGGTTATACAGCAGTAAGTGTCTGAGGCTGTATTTGAACTCAGGTCTTCCACCTATCTAACTTTGTAATTTGAAGAATATTGTCCTAAGCTTTGCGAACAAAAATAGAAAAGTCAATGCATGTCTGCTCTTCAGGAGCCCACATTCTTAGAGAGAAAAATGGCACATTTTGGTAGATTTCGGGAGACTGAGAGACTCCTTGGCCCTAAGCATCCAGCTGAAAAGTACTCAGCATAGCATCTTCCTTCAGGTTGTTTTCATTGGTTAAACCATGTGCATTGAATCCTTGATGATGTCAAGAGCTTTGGTTGTGAGAACTTTTTCTTTCCTGTCTTTAGTAATTATGGATACTGAGGAGGTGAGGACTTCAGGGACACTTGCTTGGGGACATCTCTAAAGAGGTCACTTCCCTTAATGATGGCAGTAGAAGGTGTCCTGGATACATGAGAAATGGCCTGGAGGGTATTGCTATGCTCAGGGCTCTTGTACTAAGGATTTTGTGCTGTCTCCACTGAGGTTTGAGGGACAGCTAGTGATGAAAGGACTTTACACTGAAGATGTCTAGGGGTAGAATGTCATAAATGCTTTATTATTATTTACATCAAAAAGTTTCACAGGGCTTCCCAGAGGGTTTATGTAATAGTTTATGTCATCTATTAAAATTAAAATTACTTTGTATAAATTATTTAAAACACAACAAAAAATTAAATTGCCATGCTGATTATGGTGGTGGTGATGATGTTGATGATGTAGGTAGTTATTAATGACATGAGAAAATAGAAGGCACCACTTTGACAATTGTTTCCCTCACGCTGTTTTTGGATTGGGAACATCACATATTAACAGCTCAATGGACACTTAAACAAAATAGAACAGTAGGCAGATTGGGGGAATTGATGATCAGAAAGAAAACACTGGTGAGGAGGGACAGAGGGAGAAACAGAACAGTGAGGGAAAATATGATGGAGGGAAATACCGAATTAGTAATTAGATATTTGAATGTGAATGGAATAAACTTACCCATAAAACAGAAATGAATAACTGAACCTGAGAATATATTGTTTATAAGAAACACATTTAAAATGAGAGATACACATAGAGTAAAAATAAAGGGCTAGAGTAAATTTTATTATACTTCAGGTGGTGCGAAAAAAAATAAACAGGGGAGCAATCATGATCTCAGAGTTAAGTCTAAAACAGATTTAATTTAAAAATATAGGCAGGGAAACTACAGTATGTTAAAAGACATCATTGATAATGAAGAAATATCAATATTAAACACACATGTGCAAATGCTATAGTATTTAAATCTTTAAAGGAGAAGGTAAATGAATTGCAGGTAGAACTCCATAGTAAAACTATAATAGTGGGGGGATTTCACCCTCCTCTCATAAATAGATAAATCTGACCAAAAATAAATAAGAAATCAAGAAGATTAATAGAATCTTAGACAACCAAGGTCTGATAGATATCTGGAGAAAATGGAATGGGAATATAAAGGAAAGTACTTTTCTCAGCAGTACATGGCACCTTTATAAAAACTGACCATATATCAGGCCATTAAAAACTTTGTAGTTTATAGAAAATGTATAGTTAATAGAAAAACAAAAATAACAAATGCATAATTTTCAGATCCTAATGCAATAAAAATTACATTTGATAAAGGATCTTGAAAACACTGATTAAAAATTAATTGGACACTAAATAACTTAATCTCAAAAAATGAGTACGTTAAAGAACAAGCCAAAGAAAAAATGGATAGTTATTGAAGAAAACGATAATAATGAGACAACATATCAAAACCTCTGGGATGTAAAAAGACAGTAATCAGAGGGAAATTTATACCTCTGAATGCTTACAATAATAAAATTTGGGAGAGCAGATCAAATAATTGGATATGCAATTAAAAATAACCCAAAAAGAATAAATTAAAATCCCTAATTAAACATCAAATTGTAAATCCTAAAATTTAAAGGTAAAATTAATAAAATTGAATGTTAGAAAATAATTGAATTAATAAGTGAAACTAGGAGTTGGTTTTGTAAAAAAATAAAAAGAGGGAAGAAAACCAAATAACTAATATTAAAAAATGAAAAGAATGAATAAACCATTAATAGAGATAAAATTAAAGCAAGTATTAGGAGTTATTTTATCCAATTATATGCAAATAAATTTAATAATTTAATAAGATTAAAGAATAAATACAAAAAGTTATCTAACCAAGTCCACAGAATATCTAAGTAAAACAATTTTAGAAAAAAAAAAAGAAAATGAGAAGGACATAAATGAACTTTCTAAATAAAAAAAAAAAACATCAGGACTAGATGGGTTAAAAGTGAATTATACCAATATTTAAAGATCAACTAATTCCAATATTAAAAAAAATATTTGTAATAATATGCAAGAAGGAGTCCTACATAACTCCTTTTATGAAACAAATATGATGTTAATGCTTACAGGAAGAATGAACCCCCCAAAATTATAAACCTATTTTTCTAATGAAAATTGATGCAAAAATAAAATGAATACAATACTATCTAAGAGATTACAATAATATATCAAAAATATTCTACATTTATGCTAAAAATGCAGTGCAGATTAAATACAAGGGCAACTATTAAGGTAATTGAGTATATCAATAAAAAAAACTCACTTGATTATATCAATTGATGCAGAAAAAAGCTGTTGACAATATATAATACTCATTCCTATTAAAATCACTTAAAATTATTAAGAAAGCGTCTATCTAAAATCATCAGGAAGGATTATTTGTGATACGGAGAAACTAGAAGCCTTCCCAATAATATCAGGAGTGAAACCAGGATGCTCATTGACACCACTATTATGCGATATTACACTAGAAATCTTAGCTATAGTAGTAAAAGTAGAAAAAATGAAGGATACAGACTGGGGAATGAAGTAATAAAACTATCTTTTTTGGCAGATGGTACAATATCACACTTGGAAAATTCTAGAGATTGGACTAAAAAGACTATTTGAAACAATGAATAATTTTAGCAGAACAACGTAAGATAAAATACATCTATTAAATCATCAGCATTTCATTATATTACCAACTAAGCTCTGCAACAAAACATACTAAGATAGTTTATTTAAAATGCCATAGACAATATAAAGTACCTGGAACTATTTACAGCCAACACAAACCCATGGACTGAGTGACATAGTTTTATAATGTCTACAAATAAAGTTATACTTAAATAACTGGGGAAGCATTATTTTGTATGGGTGAGCCAAACCAGTATAATAAAAATGAAAAATTTAGCTAAATTAATCTACTTATTCTGTGCTATCCCCAACAAATTACTAAAAAATACATATATTTTATGGATCTAGAAAAAAGATTCATTTGGAAGGCCAAAAGAACAATAATATGAAAGATGTTAAAAACATAAAAGAAAGAGTTCTATCAGTGATAGATCTTTTTGTTTAATAAATTAATTATTTTTTTTTTTTTGCATTTTCTTTCTTTCTTTTTTTTTTTTGTCTTAGAGGGGGGAAGGCAGGGCAATTGGAGTTACGTGAATTGCCCAAGGTCACACAGCTAGTAAGTGTGTCAAGTGTCTGAGGTTGGATTTGAACTCAGGTCCTCCTGACTCCAGGGTTGGTGCTCTACTCACTGTGCCACCTAGCTGCCCCTAATTTTATATTTTCAACATTGACTTCCATAACTTTTCAATTTTCTCTGCCTCCCTTCCCCCCCGCCAAGAAAGCATGCGATCTGATATAGGCTTTGCATATACATTTTTATCAAACATATTTTCATATAAGTTATGTTGCGTAGAAGAATTAGAACAAATGAGGGGAACTATGAGAAAGAAAAAAAAAAGTGAACTAAACAAAAAAGAGAGCAAATAGTCTGCTTCAATCTACATTCAGATGACTATTTCTTTCTGTGAATGTGATTGGCATTTTCCATCATGAGTCTTTTGGAATTTTTAGGTCCTTGCATTGATGAGAAGAGCAAAGTCTATCAAAGTCAATCATTGCAAAACATGGCTATTACTGTGTATGTTGTTCTCCTGGTTCTGCTCACTTCATCCAGCATCAGTTCATATAAATCTTTTCAAGTTTTTTTTTTTTTCTGAAGTCCACCTGCTCATCATTTCTTATACCACAGTAGTATTCCATTTCATTCATATACCACAACTTGTTCAGCCATTCCCCAATTGATAAGCATTCCCTCAATTTCCAGTTCTTGGCCACTGCAAAAAAGGCTGCTATATTTTTGTACATGTGAGACCTTTTCCTCTTTTTATAATCTCTTCGAAATACAGCCTTAGAAGTGATATTGCTGGGTCAAAGGGTATGCAAATTTCATAGCCCTTTGGGCATAGTTCCAAATTGCTCTCCAGAATTGTTGTGTCAGTTCACAACTCCACCAGCAATGAATTAGTGATCTAATTTTCCCACATCTTCTCCAGCATTTATCATTTTCCTGTTTTGTCATGTTAACCAATCTGATAGGTGTTATGTTGTACCTTAGAGTTGTTTTGATCTGCATTTCTCTAATCAATAGTGATTTAGGGCATTTTTTTCATGTGGCTATAGCTAGCTTTAATTTCTTCCTCTCTAAACTGTCTGTTCATATCCTTTGACCATTTCTCAATTGGAGAGTGACTTGTATTCTTATAAATTTGACTCAGTTCTCTATATATTTTAGAAATGTAACATTTATCAGAGACACTGGTTTTAAAAATTCTTTTCCAATTTTCTGCTTCCCTACTAATCTTGGTTGCATTGGCTTTGTTTGTGCAAAAACTTTTCCATTTAATATAATCAAAATTATCCATTTTGCATATCATAATGTTCTCTGTCTCTTGTTTGGTCATAAATTCCTCCATTCTCCATAAATTTGGAAGGTAAACTACTCCTTCATCTCCTAATTTTATTATAGTGTCAGCCTTTATATCTAAATTGTGTACCCATTTGGACTTTATTTTGTTAAACAGAGTAAGATGTTGGTCTATGCCCAGTTTCTAGCATTCTATTTTCCAGTTTTCCCGTCAGTTTTGTCAAATAGTGAGTTCTTATCTCAGAAGCTGGAGTCTTTGGATGCAGTGCCAGATCTTTAACTGTATTATAAGGTGGTAATTAGAAAAAAAAAAAACAACAACTATCTGGCACTAAGAAACAAAATTGCTGATCAGGGCAATAGAATAGATATACAATGCACAGTAGTAAATAATTTTAGTAACTTTGTGTTTGATAAATGTAAAGATTTAAGTTTTGGGGATAAGAATTTACTGTTTGGTAAAAATTGTTGGGAAAACTGGAAAGAAGTTCAGCAGAAATAGTTATAGTTTAATATCTTATGCCGTTTACCAAGATAAAGTGAACATGGATGATTATTGGCTAAACAAATGCAAATTAAAGCAACTTTGAGATACCATTTCACATGTATCATGTTGACTAAGATTATAGAAGAGGAAAATGATACATGTTGGAAGGAATAGGGAAAAAATGAGATACTAATAGACTGTTGGTGGAACTGTGAACTGATCCAACCATTTTGGAAGATAATCTGGAGTTATGCCCAAAGAATTAGAAGGCTGTGTATGCACTTTAACACAGCAATACCATGGTCATGTCTGTTTCCTAAGGTAACCAGGGAAAAATAACAAAACTAAATGTTCTAAAATATTAATAGCAGCTAGTCTTACGATGGCAAAGAACTGGCCATTATGGGGATGTCTGTCATTTGGGGAATGACTGAATAAATTGTGCTATATGATTGTGATAGTTCCATATGACATAGTAGTATTCTATGAGCAGTTTTACTTTAGAAAAAAAATGGGAACACTTGTATGAAATAATGAAAAATGAAATGAGCAGAACCAAGAGAATGTTACACACAGTAAGCAGTATTGTTTGAAGAGTGAATGCAAATGACTAAGCTATTCTGATCATCAACTACAAAGGATGTATGAAGGAAGATGCTATCCACCTCCAGAGGAGGAAGTGATAGATAGGTAGATAGATAGTTAAATAGATAGATAGATAGGTAGATAGATAGACAGAGATCATTAATGTATATTTGTATGTATATCTGTGTCACATATTGGTTGTCTTTAGTGTGAGGTTGGAAGTGAGAGAGGGAAGCAAGTGGAAACTCAAATGCAAAACAAGTTAAAAGAGCAAAAAACAAAAATAAAATCTAGAGAAAAAAGAATGATAGCCACTCTAGAGATGGCATTCCAGATTTGGAGCTAGAGTCATTGCAAATGGTTTATGGAGAGAGGATGTGGAGTATTAGGAGTAAGGAATAGAAATCAGTTTTTCTGGATTTCAGAATGTCAAAGGGAGTGATGTCCAATGAATTTGGAAGCGTAGGTTGGGACCACTTCATCCATAATTTTAAGAGCCAAACATTCATACATTTCATCCCTAGGTAATAAGGAGCCAGTGGAGTTTAGTAAGGGACTTGCATTGTCAGTGTACAGATTAGATTTGAGTCAGGGGAGGGACTCAAAGGAGGAAGACCATTTAGAAATCTGAGTAATCTAGGCAAGAAGTGATGATGGCCTGAACCAATGTGGTAGCTGTAGAAGTAGAGAGAAGTGGTCAGATGAAAGTGACATTATGAAAGAAAAACAACATAGCTGACAAGTGACATTCAACTTCTCCATGAAGAACTTTTCAGATAGCATACCCAATATTGCCAAATAGCCATTTGAGCTCAAAAAGGAAATTACAATAATCATAATTATAATCATAAAAATTGCATGTATCACTACCTTTTGGATATATATACATGTGACACAGATATACATACAAATAAAGGAGATTCCTGCATTCATTGGATGCTTTATGTGGATGAAGAATGTTTTTTTCCTTATTCTAATTTTGTGTTGTGGGGAAATTAATTTTTCTTCTATGAGCTTCTCACATCGAATTATCAGGATGAATTCAAACAGCTACTATTTGGACTGGTAACATTTCATTTGAGGTGAAAAAAAAGAAAGAAATCAGAGTTCCCTGTTTTTCCAATTCATATATTATAGATTTTGGCCTTTTAATTAAAGGGGGAAAGAGCACAGAATGATCAAAGTAATACCCATCAGTTTAGCAAGTATATTTCTGTTGAATATTATAGTTCCTTAGCATGTAGTTTTAGAATTGGAAAGAATCTAAGCAGTCTTCTCATCTAGGACCATTGTCATTTTAACAGTGACAAAAGTGAGGCTGGTGGATGAGTCCATGTTCAGAAAGGTAGAAATCGATCAAATTACTCCATTGACTCTAAAATCTGTGCTCTTTCCACTGGACCAAAGAGCCCCCTTTGAATAATGTTCTGCTGGAAGAAATGGAAAAGGGCCAGTGATCAGCAGTTGATGTCTATTTCCTAAAGACGAGAATGATTTCCAGCCTCAACTTTGTGGAGTTTCCTTTCTAAGTTGTAAACTATATGTGTATTGCCATTTTCTTTTTTCCATTTTGGGTGTTCAATGCACACTGCTAGAGAGAGCCATGGTAACTAACATCTCTTTTAACATTTTTTTCCCTGTGACTAATTATCTTTAGTCACACCACCCTTTCAAATCTTCCTTGGATTCATTTAGGTAATTCCCATTACAGCCTCAAACCTTCCAAACCATGTCCATTCCAATCAGACCCCCATTATTATTTTTTCTTTGACAATTTAGGCAATAATCCTGATTGTGGATATAGTAAAGATAGCATTAAATCCATTCCAGGAATCTATTCGACTCAGGGAAATGAAAGGTGTCACTGAGATAATGACCCTTGATTGGTGTGGAAGCACCACATAGCCTCTGGTAGTTATACACATAGATATATTCCAAGGGAAAGGAAAAAAAGCACACTAGAATCCAGGAGTCAGTTGGAGAGGGCAGATCTGGGGACACTCAGCCTTTCTTTTGTGTAGCTGGAAAATGGGAAGAAATTCTGCCTATGGACTGGTGGTCTATTTTGCCTTTTCCACATCAGTTTTCTCAGGAACAGCACAAAGGTGAGATCCATTTCTTTGGTTCATGTCCTCTGATATCCGTAAGAGCCACCCTTTAGCTCCCACATGGGAGAGAGCAGTATTTATGATACAGGGTAAGAAATTCTTATTTTTCTTCTTTCCATATAAGGAATTTAATGAGTCAAGAGTGATTCCCTCCACTATAACTGACTACTAAAGTCCTGTTTGTGGAATAGAGGAAAAATGCAAGCTGGGTGTTCAGGTCAATGAGCAGGAGGTGAAAAGGGCCCAACATTTGAAAAGCTTCCAATGTGCCTTTGGCTCCCCCAACTACTCCACTCAACTATGCCCTTTCTTTCACCTAGAGCTTTCTGGAAGCTATGCATTGTTAGCAGATTGAAGGTCTATATCATGGTATACTGTAGTGTGTTATTTTTTTAACCACAAATTCATGCAAGTAAATAATAAATAGTAGCTTGTAAAGACTAGTCACAGGAAATACATGGAATGTGGGTACCAAATTCAAAGTCCGCATGCAAAATTTCAGGCTTTGTGTTCCAACTTCTAAAACAATCTCAACTCACTACAAGGTACTGTTTATTGCTCTAAAGGTTGCAAACATCCTAAGCAAAGACAGTGCTCTTGATTTGAAAAGTCTGTGTGTGAGTGTGTGTGTGTGTGTGTATGTGTGTATTCCTGTAACACACACACATACACACACATTTTACATTTATACTTTTGAGTTTTGCATCATTTGTCATTTCTGGATATACCATGCTGCTCTGCCTATTTTTTTTTACATTATCTTAATTTTCCTTTCCTAGTACCTAGTACTTTGACACACACAGAGTAGGGTAGAACTTGTTAATTTATTTTTAGACCCCTTTAGCAATCAGTCTCGTAAAAATCTATGAACCCCTTCCTAGAATTATGTTTTTGAATGAATAAAAAAATACTTCGTAATTCAAATGAAATTATTTAGATTGAAATACTTTTATTAAAATATAATTTCAAAATTAGTTCACTGGGGATGGAGCCAAGATGGCGGCCGGAAAGCAGGGACTAGTGTGAGCTCCCTGCTGAGTCTCTCCAAAAACCTATAAAAAATGGCTCTGAACCAATTCTAGAACAGCAGAACCCACAAAACAGCAGAGGGAAGGAGGGCTCCAGCCCAGGAGAGCCTGGATGGTCTCGGGGTGATGTCTATCCCACACGGAGCTAGGAGCTGGGAGATGGGAACGGAGTGGAGCAGAGCCCAGCGTGGGCAGCTCGGACCAACAGACCAGGAGACGGGTGGAATGTGCCCTACCACCCTGAATCAGTGAGCTGCAGCAGTTACCAGACTTCTCAATGACAAACACCAAAGACAGCGGAGAAGGTTAGTGGGAAAAGCTGTGGGAGTGGAAGGAGTTCGCAGTTCGGCTGCCAGCCCCAGGGGCAGCAGAGGTGGGGCAGCTACAGCTGTTGTTGCTTCCAGACCCAGGCCAACCTGGTGGGAGGAATTAAGTGGCGGATCAGAGCAGGAGTGCACAGCCTGCTGAAGATTTAAACCCAGTCCGGTTTGGGCGTTCTTGGGGAAGGAGCAGTGCTGGTATGGCAGAGCTGGCACATCCCCCCCAAACGTGGAACATAGAACTCTTTAGTCTACAAGCAGTCATTCCCCACTGAAAAACTCAAGGGTCAAGTTAGTTGGCTGGGAATATGGCCAGGTGGTGAAAATGCAACCAGATTCAGTCTCAGACTTTGGATTCTTTCTTTGGTGACAAAGAAGATCAAAACATACAGACAGAAGAAGTTAACAAAGTCAAAGAGCCTACAACAGAAACCCAAGAAAAACATGAACTGGTCCCAGGCCAAGGAAGAGCTCAAAAAGGATTTGGAAAAGTAAGTTAGAGAAGTAGAGGAAAAATTGGGAAGAGAAATGAGAAGGATGAGAGAAAACCATGAAAAACAAGTCAGTGACTTGCTAAAGGAGACCCAAAAAATACTGAAAAATACACTGAAGAAAACAACACCTTAAAAAATAGACTAACTCAAATGGCAAAAGAGCTCCAAAAAGCCAATGTGGAGAAGAATGCCTTAAAATGTAGAATTAGCCAAATGGAAAATGAGGTCCAAAAGACCACTGAAGAAAATACTACTTTCAAAATTAGATTGGAGCAAGTGGAAGCTAGTGACTTGATGACAAATCAAGATATTATAAAGCAGAACCAAAGGAATGAAAAAATGGTAGACAATGTGAAATATCTCATTGGAAAAGCCACTGACTTGGAAAATAGATCCAGGAGAGAAAATTTAAAAATTATTGGACTACCTGAAAGCCATGATCAAAAAAAGAGCCTAGATATCATCTTTCAAGAAATTATCAAGGAGAACTGCCCTGATATTCTAGAGCCACAGGGCAAAACAGAAATTGAAAGAATCCACCGATCACCTCCTCAAATAGATCCTGAAAAGAAATCTCCTAGGAATATTGTCGTTGCCAAATTCCAGAGCTCCCAGATCAAGGAGAAAATACTGCAGGCAGCCGGAAAGAAACAATTTGAAAATTGTGGAAACATAATCAGAATAATCCAAGATCTGGCAGCTTCTACATTAAGAGATCGAAGGGTTTGGAATACGATATTCTGGAGGTCAATGGAGCTAGGATTAAAACCAAGAATCAAGTACCGAGCAAAACTGAGTATCGTGCTCCAAGGCAAAATATGGATTTTCAATAAAATAGAGGACTTTCAAGCTTTCCCATTGAAAAGACAAGAACTGAATAGAAAATTTGACTTTCAAACACAAGAATCAAGAGAAGCATGAAAAGGGAATCAAGGAAAAGAACAAGAAAAAGAAATTTCAAGGGACTTACTAAAGTTGAACTGTTTTGTTTACATTCCTACATGGAAAGATGACATGTATGATTCATGAGACCTCAGTATTAGGGTAGCTGAAGGGAATATGCATATATACATATATATGTTTATGTTTATACATAAGTGAATGTGTATGTATGTATATATCTATGTGTATATATATACATATATATATGTGTGTGTGTATATATATATATATATATGTATATACAGAGAGAGAGAGAGAGAGAGAGAGAGAGAGAGAGAGAGAGAGAGAGAGAGAGAGCAGACACAGGGTGAGTTGAAGATGAAGGGAAGATATCTAAAAGAAATAAAATCAAATTAAGGGATGAGAGAGGAACATACTGAGAGAGGGAGATAGGGAGAGACAGAATGGGGTGGATTATCTCGCATAAAGGGGGCAAGAGGAAGCAGTTGTATGGGAGGAGGGGAAAGGGCAGGTGAGGGGGGAATAAGTGAATCTTGCTCTCATCACATTTGGCCTGAGGAGGGAATACCATACATCCCCAATTGGGTATCTTACCCCACAGGAAAGAAGAGGGAAGAAGATAAAAAAGGGGGGTTGATGGAGGGGAGGGCAGATGGGGGTGGAGGTAATCAAAAGCAAACACTTTTGAAAGGGGACAGGGTCAAGTGAGAAAACTCAATAAAGGGGGATGGGTTGGGAAGGAGAAAAATATAGTTAGTCTTTCACAACATGAGTATTGTAGAAGGGTTATACATAATGATGCACATGTGGCCTATGTTGAATTGCTTGACTTCTTAGGAAGGGTGGGTGGGAAGGGAAGAGGGGAGAGAATTTGAAACTCAAAATTTTAAAAACAGATGTTCAAAAACAAAAAAATAAAGTTTTTGCATACAACTAGAAAATAAGATACACTGGCAAAGGGGCATAGAAATTTATCTTGCCCTACAGGAAAGGAAGGGAAAAGGGGATGGGAGGGGAGTGGGGTGACAGAGGGGAGGGCTGACTGGGGAATGGGCAACCAGAATATACACCATCTTGTAGTGGGGGGGAGGATAGAAATGGGGAGAAAATTTGTAATTCGAACTCTTGTGAAAATCAAAGCTGAAAACCAAATATGTTAAATAAATACATTTAAATTAAATTAAAAAAAAGAAAAATAGTTCACAGACCTTAGGTGAAGAAACCTTCAATAGAGTATTATAAATTCTCACTACATTGGATTTTATGGCAT
The DNA here is from genome assembly GCF_011100635.1 of Trichosurus vulpecula. Taxonomy (NCBI): domain Eukaryota; kingdom Metazoa; phylum Chordata; class Mammalia; order Diprotodontia; family Phalangeridae; genus Trichosurus; species Trichosurus vulpecula. The sequence continues at coordinate 5,634,389 of NC_050576.1, read as the reverse complement.
ACTAGGTACACTGAGGCATTTTTCTTATCTAGGTAGTTTGCTAGCCATCACTATAAGAACTATCAAAATAAATTAGTACCTTTTAGCAAAAAATTCTTAATTAATCAGAGCTTCAGGTACTCCTATAATGGAGTATTGTGATAAATTTTAATAAAATATAGAGGAAAACCATGTTGTTATTATTATTATTATTGTTGTTGTTGTTATTATTTTGAGGCAGCTATGAAAGGAGGAATGTGTGCTAGATTTGCAGGCAGGAATGTCTGAATTCAAATTCTGCCCCTGACACTTATAAATTGTGAGATCCTGGGTAAGTTACTTTATCTCTATAAGGCTCAGTTTACTCACCTTTAAGATAGAGATAATAATAGCATTCCCCTCACAGCTGTGAGAATCAAATACGTAATACATGCAAAGTATGTTACAAATCTTACGGTGCCATGCAAATGCTGTCTATCACTGCTTTCTCACCCGATGAGGATTAGATGGACTCAAGCCTCGTATCACCTGTCTACCTTTAGCATCATTCACTGAAGGATAAGCGTTTGGCTCATGGAAGAATGCAAGACACTGAAGGGAGATCAGAAGAATATTCAGCAGGAAGACCTTGGAAACTGTTGTATTTCTAGCCATGTTTCAATCTCCTTACTTGGGTTTCTGGCATATTCTTTCACCCTTTAATCTCCTGGCCCAGATTAATTTTGCCTTTTCCTTTTTGGCAATCTCTTTCCTATTTGCTTTTCCATTGACTTGGACACATTTCTACCATCTTTTCAAGGAGCACTTCAATATCCCTGGCAGCCTAGAGGATGTTGTTGTTGTTGTTGTTGGGATGTTTTTAGTCATGTTTGATTCTTTGTGACTCCCTTTTGGGGGATTTATTGGCAAAGTTACTGGATTGGTTTGCCATTTCCTTTTTCAACTATTTTACAGATGATGATCTAGGACAAACAAGATTAACTGACTTGCCCAGGATCACACAGCTAGGACAGATTTGAACTCAGGAAAATGAATCTTCCTGATTTCAAGCTCAGTACTCTATCAACTATGCAACACAGCCTCCCCAACCTAAAGAAGAGAGCCACAATTTTGCATCCTGTTCATCTTTTCTTCTTACAGGAAAACCAAGCTGTGCTTTTTGTCCACATAGTTTTTCCCCAGGACCAGGAGTAACACAAACACCACACATCATCCATAAGCCATTTGAATTTTCTCCTCACAAAGGTATGAGAAAATTATTTTTTTAGATTGTCAGTGAAGTTGAGGCTATCTGTTATGGTTGAGTGGCACTATTGGATGCCCTGTTCATTGTTCTGGAGGCTCTGCCACCAGGGGCTCCTGATCGAGACTGTGTTGATGGGTGGGGGTGGGGGGAGGATTGTGTGGCTTTCCTCATGACCTGTGATACAACTTCTCAGGAATTATTGTAGCAGGTTATTTCTAATGCTCTATTCAGACAGTTGTCTTTAACTTTTATCCAGAAGAAGGCACTTCTGTTTTAGCATCTCATCAAGAAATCAACCTTTCAGTCATTTATTGACTCTTCTTTTCTCTTCTATCAGCTGTGCTGAGATAAGAAGCACTGCTTATTCATTTCCCTTCTTTGTTATCATTCTGCCTTCTTCCATAAAGATGGAATGGGGTGGGGAAGAGAGAGACAGAGAGACAGAGAAAAAGAGATGAGGAGAAAGAGAGACAGACACAGAGAGAGAAGAGGAAGATTTTGGTGGGGGGGATAATTGAGCTTTTTTTTGCCAGAAAATAGGAAGAGTAATATTTCTTGGTTTTAAAAAGTAATTACTTGTATTTGATCAAAAACCAGTCAATAAATATCAGTTATCTGTCAGGTACTGAGAACAAAATAATAGTAAAATTTGGGTCATTCTGGGGTATCTTGTCACATGCATCCTAAATGTCCATTATGTGATGCTCACACATTGTACCAGCACTATCCCTCTTTCCTCCAGGACAAATGCTTCACTACAGGTATACTCACCACACTGATCCATACCCCTATGACCCTTACGTACAGATTAGCAAGCTTGTTTAACAATCGTTAATCAACTAGCCTTTCTAAAATATGTATTAGGTGCCAAGATCTGTTCTAAGCACTAGGGATTCAAATTCAAACAGACAAACAAATGATCCCTTCCCTGTGGGGGCTCACTTTCAAATTCAGGAAACAATAGGCATATAGTGACATAAAGAAGAGTAGAGAAAAAGTAACGTTAAAATTGAAAGTACCAGTAATCACCGGGGACTGAGGTAGGGACTGATTAGAATTGTTTTCTTTCATATTTTCAAAACTCAGTTGACATTTCTGTTTGGGATTCCTAAAATACAATTTGTATAGGCTAGAACAGGCCTGTACAAACCACTCCCATGGGAACTCCCGAATATGTGATGAATAAGATGTGACCACCAAGCAATGAGCATCAGCCCAAGGTATTGACACATTGGTTTTTCTAAATGATCTCATGTTCTTATGACCCTATGATTCCATATTGACTGAAAGCTTGTCCTCTATTTATCAGAATAAGTTGATTTTAAGTAAATGTTTTAATGAAATATTTCTCTTGTATTCTTAAGAAAGAAATCAGTGATACTCATAGTCCCTTCTAAATCATTATGTTGATCAACAAGTGGATTTGGATTAGGGAAAAAAACACCAGGACTAGAAAACTTGGGACACTGGAGTGGGATAATCAAGTCTCAGCTATTTAGGCAGCTGGGTAGGAGAGTAAATGGAATACTCAGCCAGGGGTAGGAAGGTGGAGTTCACATCCCACCTCAAACACTTATTGCTTGGTCAGTGACTCTGGGAAAGTCTCTGCCTGCCTGTTTCCTCCTATCAAAAATATAAATGTTAATAGTGCCTACAACTCAGGGCTGCAGTAAATGAAATATTTGTCAAGTACTTTGCATGCTATAAGCTATTTTCTAAATGCTATTTTTAGTAGATATAAAACAAAAATAAACCTTTGAGATTATCTAATTCAAACCTTTAATTTGCAGAGAAAGGAACTGAGGACCAGAGAATTTAAGTCAAGCAAAGCAGAATTTCTTACGTGCCTACTATAGTCCAGGCCCTGTTCTAAGCACTAAGGACAGAATAAAAATCAAAACCCAAACAAAACATGAATGCAAAAAACAGTCCTAGTCTAAAGGAGCTCCAAATATCATTGGAGGAAACAAAATGCAAATAACTATAGACAAATAAGCTTATATATGGTGAGAAACACTTTTTGAAGATGATGGGATTTTCCCTGAGACATAGAAGAAGGCAGGGAAGCCAGGACACTGAAGAGGTGACTAGAGAGATTTCTAGGCAGGGGAAACAGGCAGTGCAAATCCCCAGCATCAGGGAAGGAAGTAACTTTTGGGAAGAACAACAAGTACACCATTCTCTTTTACTTAAGGAGTAAGTTCTAAGGGGCCGAGATAGAGCAAGATGTAAGAAGATTGTAAATGAAGGAAGGGATCAGTGCTGGAAGCCTTTAAAATCTGTTGGAGACTTTGGCTATTTTTTTTCCTGCTGGCAAAAGTGAACTGCTAGAAACTATTGAGAAGGGAGTGTGTGTGTGTGTCTGTGTCTGTGTGTGCCTGTTTCTGTGTGTGTGTCTGTGTTGATAATATCTTCCCTGATGGGGTTCTTCAGTGCCTGTGCTTGGACCCAGTTCCAAAATCACATCCAATTCCAAAATCACATCTCTCCCTAACCTGAAAACATTGACCCCAGCAGTTTCCTTGTAGGAAAGCAGGATAGCATACCCTAGCATAGCACTTATCTCTCTTCCTGACTCAGTAGCCAGCTGCACCTATAGAATTTATTAGTTTGACCCAGCTGTGTATGTGCTGAGCTGGCTGTGTACTTGGTCATAAAGATATTTGCTACTCACTGGCCTATCATATGCATCCTAAACCTAGACATACTCCCTTAGATTTACCTTGTCTAATAAGACATTTATGGGAGAAGACTGGGTATTTCCCAGTCAGCCCTGTTAGTTGACTTAGTGATGTTTCAGATTTAAAAACACACCTCCATGTAGAACCCCCTTGGGCTATTTCCCAGTGACCTCTGGGTAAGATACCTGTACAACAGATACAAAAAAACATGTTCTTTTAAGAACTGACCACCCCTTAATCACTCCCTAATCACACCCCAAAAGACCTAATTAACATATTCGGCATATGTTTCACCCCAGAATATCCTATATAAACTTTGCCTGCACCACTGTAAGGTTACAGGTTCCCTAAGAACTCTTACCCACTGAAAAGCCTAATAAATCTTTGCCACCTTGACTTAAAGAATGCTTGAGTCCGTATCTATCTATCTATCTGTGTCTATCTATCTATCTGTATATAAATACATATATATATATATATAAATGTTCCCTTCAGCTACCATAATACTGAGGTCTTATGAACTATACACATCATCTTTCCATGTAGGAATGTAAACAAAAGAGTTCAGTTTCACTAAGCCCCTTATGATTTCTCTTTTTTGCTTACATTTTCATGCTTCTCATGATTCTTGTGTTTGAAAGTCAAATTTTCTATTCGGCTCTGGTCTTTTCACTGAGAAAGCTTGAAAGTCCTCTATTTTATTGAAAATCCATATTTTGCCTTGGAGCATTGTACTCAGTTTTGCTGGATAGATGATTCTTGGTTTTAATCTTAGCTCCATGGACCTCCAGAATATCATATTCCAAGCCCTTCGATCTCTTAATGTAGAAGCTGCTAGATCTTGTGTTATTCTGATTGTGTTTCCACAATACTCAAACGGTTTCTTTCTGCCTGCTTGTATTATTTTCTCCTTGATCTGAGAGCTCTGGAATGTGGTGACAATATTCCTAGGAGTTTTCTTTTGGGGATCTTTTACAGGAGGTGATTGTTAGATTCTTTCAGTTTCTATTTTACCCTCTGGCTCTAGAATATCAGGGCAGTTCTCCTGGATAATTTCTTGAAAGGTGATATCTAGGCTCTTTTTTTGATCATGGCTTTCAGGTAGTCCAATAATTTTTAAATTATCTCTCCTGGATCTATTTTCCAAGTCAGTGGTTTTTCCAATGAGATGTTTCACGTTGTCTTCCATTTTTTCATTCCTTTGTTTCTGTTTTACAATATCTTGATTTCTCATCAAGTCACTAGCTTCCATTTGCTCCAATCTAATCTTGAAAGTAGTATTTTCTTCAGTGGTCTTTTGGACCTCCTTTTCTATTTGGCTAATTCTACCTTTCAAGGCATTCTTCTCCTCATTGGCTTTTTAGAGCTCTTTTGCCATTTGAGTTAGTCTGTTTTTTAAGTTGTTATTTTCTCCAGTATTTTTTGGGTCTCCTTTAGCAAGTCATTGACTTGTTTTTCATGGTTGTCTTGCATCACTCTCATTTCTCCTCCAAATTTTTCCTTTAGTTCTTTAACTTGCTTTTCCAAATCCTTTTTGAGTCCTTCCATGGCCTGAGACAAATTCATGTTTTTCTTGGAAGCTTTTGATGTAGGCTCTTTGACTTTGTTGACTTCTTCTGACTGTATGTTTTGATCTTCTTTGTCATCAAAGAAAGATTCCAGAGTCTGAGTCTGTATCTCAGTCTGTTTTTGCTGCTTGGTCATGTTCCCAGCCAACTACTTGACCTTTGAGTTTTTCATCAGGGTATGGCTGTTTGTGGAGTATAGAGTACTTTGTCCCAAACTTGAGGGGCTGTACTGTTGTTTTCAGTTCTTTTTCTACACAGTAAGCTCTGCCACACGAGCGCTCCTCCTCCCCCAAGAACCACCAATCCAGACTGTGGCTCACATCTGAGCAGGCTCTGCACTCCCTCTCATACAAGCCAGTTAATTCCTGCCACCAGGTAGGCCTGGGTCCGGAAGCAACTGCAGCTCTAGTTCTGTACATGCACCACCTCCACTGCCCCTGGACATGGTGGCCAAAATGCAAACTCCTTTTACTCTGTCCCCCAATTTTTTCCCATTAACCTTCTCTGTTGTCTTTGGTGTTTGTGGGCTGAGAAGTCTGGTAAGTGCCACGGCTCACTGATTCAGGGCACTAGGGCCTGTTCTGCTTGGCTCCTGGCTCCCAGGCTGGTTGGTCCAGGAGCAGCCCATGCTGGGCTCTGCTCCACTCCTCTCCCAGCTCCCTGTGATAAACCTTACCCAGCAACCATCCAGGCTGTCCTAGGCTGGAGCCCTGCCTCCCTCTGCTATTTCATGGGTTCTACAGTTCTATAATTTGTTCAGAGCCATTTTTTATAGGTGTTTGGACGGCCTGGGGGAGAGCTTTAGGCCAGGCCCTGCTTTCCAGCTGACATCTTGGCTCCACCCTCAAATTAACTTTTAATCAATGCTTCTATGACCCTTAATGAATAAAATTTTTTATCGTTCAGTGGTCTAACATGGGTGTATTCAATATTTTTGCCTTTGTGCATTTGGTTATGAGGTCTTAATAGCCTAATATATGGCACTTTTTTTTTTTTTTTTTGTAAAAGCTGCATATAGAGTTTTCTTGGGCTGGAAGAATTTCTCACTCTGACCTTTTGTTGGCTCTGCTACCCAAGATTTCAACTTAAGGTGTTATTTTAAAGGTGTTTGGAGGGGAATGCTGGAAGAGCTGGGATGAATGCTTTCTCTATTCTCCCATCTTCACTCTGCCCCAGAAGTGCTCTAACTTTTCTATGATTCTACTCATCTCCTTAACTTTTTATTATTTATTTTATGCTTAGATGAATTTAGCTCTGAAAAGGGAAAGTTTAATTTCCCCAATAGTACAGTTTCATTGTCTATTTCTTCTTATAACTCATTTAATTTTTTCTTTAAAGATTTGGATCCTATACCATTTGGTGCATATATATTTTAGTATTGATATTACTTCATTGTCTATGGTGCCTTTAGAAAGATGTGGTTTCTCTGTTTCTCTGTTTTATTAGGCATAATTTTATTACTGCTTTGTTTAAGGTCATAATTGCTACTCTTGCCTTCTTTTTTTTAGCTCAAGGATAATATAGTCTTTTCCAGCCCCTTATTTTAATTCTGTGTGTATTCTCTATGTATCTCTGTTTCAAGCATGTTTATTTTCAGCAATATAAATATATATGTATATGTATATGTATATGTATGTGTGTATATATATATCTTAAGTCTCATATTTCAAACCCAAATTTTCTATTCTGCTCTTTTCTTTTTTCTCAGGAATGGTTGAAAGTTCTTTATTTCATTAAATGTTCATACTTCTGAGTAGATTATTCTTCATTGTAATTAATTGCTCCCTTGCCTTCCATAATACCCTGTTTTAAGCATGTTCCTCTTTTAAGATGGGAGCTGCTAAATCTTTTATGATCCTATCTGTGGTTCTGCAATCTTCAAATGGTTTCTTTGTGGTTGCTTAAATTTTTTTTTGTTTGACCCAGATGCTTCGGAATTGGGCTAAAATATTCCGTTCAGTTTTCATATTCAGTTCTCTTTGATGAGGTGGTCTTTGAATCCTTACAATTTCCCCTTTACCCACTGGATCTAAAATGTCAGGGAAGTTTTCCTTGATAATTTCTTGCAATATGATATTTAAATCCTTTCATTTCTCATGACTTTCAGAGAGTCCAACAATTCTTAAATTGTTTCCTTTTGACCTATTCTCCAGATCTGATTTTTTTCTCAAGAAGTTATTCCATCTTTTCTTCTTTTTTTCATTTTTAAAATTTATTTTAGTGTTTCTTGATGTCTTGTGGAGCTATTTGCTTCCCTTGTTTGATTCTATTTTTTAAGAAATCATTTTCTTTAGTGAGCTTTTGCATTTCTTTTTTTTTTTCTTTTGACAAGTCTGCTTTTAAGGATGTTTTTCACTTCAATTTTTTTGGTGCTTCTTTTACTAAGCTGTTAAAGTCTTTTTATATTTTTATCAGTCTCATTTCTTTTCCCATTTCCCCCTTTACTATTCTTTGTGTTTTCTTTTTCCATTTTGAAAATAATTTTTAACCTTTCCAGGAACTCTTATTGCTCTTGTGGTGAATTCATATTTTTCTTTGAGGCTTTGCTTGTAGCTGCTTTTGACATTGGTCTACTTCTGAGCTTGTGTCTTTCTATTCCCTGTCACTATAGTAGAATTTTCTAGCCAGTGTCTTTTTTTTTTCTTTGCTCATTTCCCCAGCCTATTTCTTGACTTTAACTTTGTTAAGGTTGGACTCTATTCCCAGTATAGTGAGTGGAAGTGGAGCACTGTCACACTATTTAGATTTATTCGCAATGCTCTTTTTGGAGAAGGCCTTGTAAGTTTGTGGTATTTCCAAGGTGATGTGATTGCCACTCCCTTGCAATTGCAGGTAATCCTGCTTATCAGGCCCCTGCTCCTTTGTGACAAGAAGTTGTACTGCTTTTCAGGACCTCACTCAGTTGGGACAGCAAGGGTTCCTCTCCACCCTGGAACTGCAACAGAGGTGCTAAAAAACACCCATCCTGTGACCAGTGTTAGAACAGAGGTCCCCTCTAGTCTCTTTCTGACTAATTGTCTGATATTTTTAATGTTTCTGGATTGAGAGCTCTTGAAACCACTGTTGTTGCTCTTGTCACCTCCAAGGGCCACCTCTGGCATTGTTGCCACATGGACTCTGGGCCATTCCCCAACCTAGTGTCACAGACCTCTCCTCCCAGACTTTTAAGTTGGCTTTGACTGGAAAAATACCTCATCTTGAGCTTTTGTTTGCTCTGCTACTCCAGATTTTATTTTCAAGTATTTAACATTTATAATGAAATTAATTTTAATGGTAGAGAGCAAAGTGTTTTTATGGCTTATAGTCTAATAAACATATATGTATATATGTGTGTATATATATATATATATATATATATATATATATTATGTACACAAAGAAAATAAACACATGTACATATAAACTACATGCACATATATGTATATGCATCTATATGTGCATATATGTATGTATATTTGTATGTGTATATATAATATACATACACACATATATACATCTCCATCTCTCTCTCTCTCCTCTCTCTCTCTCTCTCTCTCTCTCTCTCTCTCTCTCTCTCTCTCTCTCTCTGTATAATACATATGGGTGGCTCAGTGGGTAGAGTGCTTAGGAATGGAATCATGAAGACATGAGTATAAATCCAAACTCAGACATTTATTAGCTGTGTGACCCTGGTCAAATCACTTAACCTCTGTTTGCCTTAATTCACTGGAAAAGGAAATGGCAATCCACCTCACTTTCTTTGCCCAGGAAATTCCATGGATGGCATTGGCATAGGGGTCATGAAGAGTCAAATACATCTGAATGACTGAACAATAGCAATAACATGTGCACATATGTTTTTATGTATGTGTGTTGTATCTATATCTTGATTTGTAATATCTGGGCTGTCTGGAAATAGTCATAAAATTCTAAAAATGGAGCTTCTCTTTATATCTCATCGATGACTTCTATGTATATATTTTGTGTTCTTTCTCGATGTACTTAAAAACATCCCCTACTCTTTTTATGTTTCTGATTATCCTAAAGCAAATTCCTAATAAAATAAAATAAAAAAAGACCAAATTTCCTTTAAATGTCCCCTCCAGATTTCTGTTACAAAATGTGTTTTCAAAATAGCTTTATTAGAAGCAGTTAGCTACAGGAATTCAGGACTGCAATTAATCTTTGGAAAAATGAAACTCAGATCTTTCTAAAATGCTTCCCCATCTTTCTCTAAGAACAGTTTTGGATGCATCTCTCATAGTTCTCAGTTCACTTTGCCATTTGTGTGTTGTATATGGATGTCAATCATAAAGCTGCCTAATATTGTACCAACTGTTTTAATACAAAAGAGGCATTTTAAAATGTGAATAGCTGTAGTAAAATTGATATTAAACACTGTTACTCATTATCAGAGCTAGTGTGGTTTTGCTCAGCATGAATAATTTTTTTTCCTCCTGGCACATAAGTGCAGTTGCCTTAAGTTTTGCTTGCTTAAATATGTAATTTTAAGGATTCAATAAGCATCTTCCTTGACCCTGACACTTTGGCACTCTAAAACTTTGAGACTAAGTTCAAGATCTGATGAATTTTCCCTGTGTTTGTGACTGTTCAGGAGCCAGAACAGTCTTCTACTGAGCTATTATCTTAAGCAAAGGAAGCATCTGTTTGAGGATATGGTGGCTTGTTTATTTCTAAAATGAACTTTCCAGGATTGGAAATCATTTTGAATTGACTACAAAGGAACATAACCATTACTGACCTAAAGAGGTACAGGAGAGAGAAGGAAAGAGAGCAACTGTATGACACACATCATTAGAAATTCATCTCCCAGTTGGATGCCAACCCTCTCTGCAGTCTGTGCCCTATTAGCTCCATTCCAGATCCTTGCTTCCTTCTAACCCCACGGGTCATTATTACTTTCTCATGAGTGATTATTCTGGAAGATGGACATTCACTCCATTTGGATGAACATGTAGTCACCAAATTCAATCTTTTTAGTAAGATGGAAGAAAACAGATCCTTACCATCAGCTGCCTAAGTCCCACAAGGCTTTATAGTTTGCCTTGTTGTCTAGACCTATGGATGCCCAGGCATTACCATCTGGCCTTGGTTTCAAACAAAGATTCCTTGACTTTGAAATCACCCTGCAGCTACCCCCTAAAAACCAATAGGTCTTTCTATCAACCCTGCACTGAAACCCCCTTAGGTACAGGGAAATGTTGTTCCAGTGCATTCCCTAAAGAGGGAAAAAAAGAACAGTATTCCATTTAACTCCCTTTTGGCCATCTTACTTGAGCTGGCCATCCAGGCTGTTACATCTTGCCTCTCCTCTTCCAGGTACATCCTTCTCCCCAACAACCTGAGAAAATGTCGTGCAGAGACCAAAGCTCTCACCATGGTGATAAATTACCTACACTCATCCCTCAAAGTTTGACAAACTCCACTGTTTTATATCCTCTGACCCGCCCCTCCACCCACACCAATGATTCTGAATCCTTGGCTGTCATTATTCAAACTTCATTGCTCACCAGCATTGCCCTTCAGCTATTTCAAACCCTTTACTCATCTTCAAAACATCTTATTCTAAGCTTCCAATCCATCTTATTGTTCTGTCAGAAATGTTTACATGATCAGTAACAAATATTTTTATCTTATTTTTTTTTCCTTCTTGGCTCCATCCGTGTTTTGGCTCACCCTGATGACTGACCTTCCTTGCCACTCTTGCTAGCACTGAAAGAATATTTTCTTCACTCATACCTCTGACAGTGAAGGAAGGGGAATTGAATTGCCCCTTGTTTCCCACTGTGACTTCAAGGTTCTCCCTCTCCATCCATCACTTCATAGCCTTTTCTCATTTGAGGTTCATCCAGTCCATATTTAACACTTATTGAAGAGGTTAGTTGCTTTTGCCTACTTAATTCCAGGACATTTCTCTTCCCTTCATGAAAGAGTTCAGTACTTCACTTAGTCTTTCCACACCAATTCCCTCCCTTGTACTAGGGGAATTTAATATTCATAGAGATACACCTCCAAACACCCTGATGCCCAAGTCCCCCAACTTCTTCATTTCTTTTGACTTTCCCATCAGCCCAGGTCAGGCATCCACAAAAATGGTCATACCCATTATCTCTTCATCACCCACAAATTTACCACTTCCATATCCATGAAGAAACAGGCCTAAGGAAACAAAATATTGTTTTTGAGGTACCAAAGTACTATGTATCAGAAGTCATTTCTCTTGTGACAGAGCTGGTCCTCTACTCAACTCTGCTCTTTTTATGCAACTCCTTTCTTTATCAACTCTTCCATTTAGAAAATTTGTTAGAAGCTACAAAATGATAAGAACATTGTGTTATCTGAAACCCAAATACTCTTCTGGATTTGTGAAGTCATCACTGTGGCTATTCCTTTTAAATCTAAAAATAGCAATTCATCCATACTTATGCATATGGTTAAAGCCTTCTCCGTCCCCCCACCCCAAAGTATTTTTTTAATTTTTAAAAATAATAATTAGTTTCATTTCATTCCCACTTTTCTCACTCTTATATAGACAAGAAGAACAAAGCCCTTAAAAAGACCAAGTATGCATAGTAAATTAATACACATCTCTACATTGTTCATGTCTATAAACTTCTTCCCAAAAGTTTGCCATAGTGCATCCACACACTAATGTTTTAGGTTTTCCTTTCTTTTGATATTCAAAGGTCAAATTTTGAGGGCATAATTTCATAGGATATCATATAATCAGATTTTCCTGTTTATTCCCCAACACATTGTCAAAACTCTTCTCTACATGGGTGGCCTTGTGGAATACAGTGGCAGACTATAAAGACAGAGAGAGAGAGAGAGAGAGAGAGGAGTCAGATAGAGAATATTTCTTTGTACATAGGGTTTATCAAAGGGCAAAATATCATTGGTCATTTTCCAAAATAATGGAACAGAGGAATGGAATCCAATGGCTTCCGACATTACTCTTATGCTTATGCTAGATTGTCATGTGTTCTCAGTTACTGGATCTGGATAAGGAAGCTATTAGGGCTACTCCTCAGCATTAGGCATCTTCAGCAGGATTGACCTTTGGCCATGTAGCAAATGAAGCAAAGTTACTCTTATTTCTTTAGTGGAGAAAAAAAAAATTCACTTGCCGTTTCACTACTTATCAGAAATACCACTTCTCCATTGTCCTTGAGGAGTTAAGAACACTTGTTATGCATCATGTATGTCTGAGCTTACATGGAACCTTTTTCCAAACTCATTATTGGTCCTTCATGGAAACTCAACCTTGGCACACGTTCAAAACCCTTCTCATTCTCAGATGCAGGTTCCTGTTATCTGGGGGCAGGGGAGCCTATGATGGGCTGTTCCTCATCATTAGCCTAAAGATGATATACAGTCAATGACCTTCTCAAGTAGCAGTTGGCCTGGGCTTGGCCATTTACCCATATTGGGCACTCATGATAATCCTTAGAACTACCTTGACAAAAAGCAGCCATGGTCAAGTCCAGAGAGGGGAGAATGCTCATCCAAAATTTTCAAAAGAAGGGAAAAGAACTACTGAAGTTTTGGTACAGAAACCAGTGAAATTGGAAGCAGCTATACTTCAAAGAAAATTAATCACCCTTAAAGCACAAGGGGAAAAAAAGGTTCCATGGAAGTAAACTTCATACAAATGTTTCTTCTACTTAAAAGAGAAATGTCAAAAAATGAGACCTGCCCTTGAAGTTTCAATGTCCAATAAGTGCCAAAGCCTGGGACTTGGTTCATTATTCGTCCTCACTTCTCCAGGGTGTCTTTACTACAGTGTTAACACTATTAAGGTTTGATTTGTTAATATTGCCACATAGCATGATGTGGAACATTTTAATGTATGTGTGTATGTATATGTGTATATATTTCTGTGTTTGTATATATTTATACATGCATATGTGTGTATATGGGTGCTTGTATGTGTGTATATATATGTATTTGTATATGTATATATATATATATATGTGTATATATGTATGCATGTGTCTAAATATATGTGCATATCTACATAGATAGATACAAATACCTAGTTTATCTATGTACATATCTATATTTATATCAATATCTATATATCCATATATGTATAGGTATAGAGATGTAGATATAGATGATATATATATATATGTGTGTGTGTGTGTGTGTGTGTGTGTGTGTATAGTTACAGATATGCATTATCTATCCATATATATAGTATAGAGAGATATAGATATATGTTGATATCTATCTATCTATCTATCTATCTTTCTATCTGTATCTCTTTATGTCTGTCTAGTCTGTGGGTGTGAACAGACTCAGCGTACATCACTCATAGGCACAGTGTCTATATGAATATAGAGACCCAGTATATATGGTGGTGGGCACAGATGACTCCTCATTGTAACCACCCCATTGGTACAGTTTCTTTAATGTGTGTATGCACAGACTCAGTGTAAATACACACATATACTGTGTCTATATGGATGGTAGGTACTGAGTCTGTGCACCCACCCACAGACACTGTGTCTATATATCCATATAGACACCATACCCATGGGTGGTGCACACACACAGTCTCTGCACACACCCATAGATATGGTGTCTATATGTCACCATACCCATGGGTGGTGGTCAGTGAGTCATCTGTGCACACACCCATAGATACTCTGTCTATATATTCATATATAAACATGCATGTGTGTATGTATGCATGTGTTTATATACACATATGTGTATGTATATATGTACACATATGATTGTGTGTGTATATATATACACTCATATAGGGGTATATGCACATGTAGCCATGCTTGTACATGTAAACATGTGTTTGTGTGTATATATGTACACACATATATATGCACATATACATACATGCATGCATACATACATAGGCTCAGAAGTAATGCATGTAAAAATTGGGCGTATTTTTTGGACAATTTTAAAATTCTTTAACTATCCTTTGCTGTCATTCTCCTCATCTCCTCATTTCTCACTATGACCATGTGATAAGTCTTCTCTTCCAGATTTTGCTCCCACCTTTTTGATTCTCCCTTATACTTCTTTCCTTCTTATATGACACAAGCCCTCACACTTCCTAGGGACAGCTAGGTGGCACAGCAGGCCTAAAGGCCACAGGTTCCCCACCCCTGGCCTAAAGTCAATGAGTTCAAATCCAACTATATGATACTGGTCGAGTCGCAGAACTTCACTGTGCCTCAGCTTCCCTATAAATTGGACAACATCATATTAGTTACTTCAAAATATTGTTTTGAGGAACAAAAGAAATTATTTCTGTAAAGCACATAGCATAGTAACTGGCACATAGTAGGAGCTTTGAGATGCTTCTTCCCTTCTATCACCCCTACTATGTGTTTCTTCATTGCCTTCTGTGCAGTATTCGTTTTCAGTTTTTTGGAAATGACGTGGCTCACAGTGAAACAAGTAAATACTTAGGTTATCGTTATTTTAAATAAAAAACAGGCTTGTTTTAGGAAAGCTTTTGGAGTCCTTAGAGTGTCTTGATTTCTAAAAGAGCAAACTAGCCCTCTTCTCCTTCTCTTAAAACTTGGGTTCAACTTACTGACAATTTATGGTGTGCTTTTCCCCCAGACACACATGTGCTTGATGGGTGAACTTTATAAACGGCACTTCTAAATCAATTTTCTTTTACATAAGCCTGGCGTTCTCAATCCATTTGTTTGGATTGTTATCCTGTGCAGAAAGAAGGCAAGGACACGAAAGGAACACAGGTAATTACCTAGAGTGATCTCTTGAAGTCAGGAAAACCCCAGTTATAATGCTTCACGTGACACTTCCTAGCCTTGTGATCCTGAGCAATCCTGGTTAATCCTTGACCTCTCTGGGCCTCAGTTTTTGCAGACGCAAAATGAGGACTTTGGACTAGGCAGACCCTTAAGTCCTCTGGACTTCTATGCTTTCTTTTCCCTTAATATCTTCTTTATATGCTATTGGGTACTCCTTTAGGCCAAGCAATTCTTTGTTGTTTTTTTTTTAATCTCTTCATCTGAAAACTGCGTGTTCATATCTACTGACCATTTATCAATTGGAGAATACTTTGTATTCTTCTGAATTCTATATATTTATGAAGTGAGGGCTTATCAGGAACACTGGCGGTAAAAGTTATTTTTTATTTTATAAATAGTTTATTCATCTGTATACATGCTTTCTCTTAATAACATGTAAGTTCTTCAAAGGCAGGGACTGTTTCCTTTTTCACTTTGTATCCTTCACTTTTTTTAAATTTAATTTATTTAATATATTTAGTTTTCAGCATCGATTTTCACAAGAGTTTGAATTACAAATTTTCTCCCCATTTCTACCCTTCCCCCCACTTCAAGATGGCATATATTCTGCTTGCCCTGTTTCCCAGTCAGCTGTCCCTTCTGTTACCCCACTCCCCTCCCATCCCCTTTTCCCTTCCCTTCTTGTAACACAAGGTAAATTTCTATGCCCTGTTGCCTGTGTATCTTATTTTCTTGTTGCATGCAAAAACTTTCTGTTTGTTTTTGAACATCTGTTTTTAAAACTTTGAATTCCAAATTCTCTCCCCTCTTCCCTTCCCACCCACCCACCCTAAGAAGTCCAGCAATTCAACATAGGCCACATGTGTATCATTATGTATAACCCTTCCACAATACTCATGTTGTGAAAGACTAACTATATTTTGCTTCTTCAGAACCTATCACCCTTTATCCATTTTTCTCCCTTGACCTTGTCCCTTTTCGAAAGTGTTTCTTTTTGATTACCTCCTCCCCCATCTGCCCTCCTTTCTATCATCCCCTCTTTTTTATCTTCTTCCTCCTTCTTTCCTGTGGGGTGAGACACCCAATTGAGTGTGTATGGTATTCCCTCCTCAGGCCAAATCTGATGAGAGCAGGATTCACTCATTCCCCCTCACCTGCCTTCTCTTCTCTTCCTACAGAACTGCTTTTTCTTGCCACTTTTATGTCAGATAATTTACCCCATTCTATCTCTCCCTTTCTCCCTCTCTCAATGTATTCCTCTCTCATCCCTTAATTTGATTTTATTTTTTTAGATATCATCCCTTCATCTTCAACTCACCCTGTGTCCACTCTCTCTCTCTCTCTATCTCTCTCTCTCTCTCTCGATATACATATATATATGTATACACACATACATATATACATACATGCACACACATATACATATATATACATACACACACATATATATGCATACATATACATACACACACACACACACACACACACACACACACACACATATATATATATATATATATATATATATGCATATTCCCTTCTGCTACCCTACTACTGAGGTCTCATGAATCATACACATCATCTTTCCATGTAGGAATGTAAAAAAAACAGTTCAACTTTAGTAAGTCCCTTGCAATTTCTTTTTCCTGTTCTTTTTCTTGATTACCTTTTCATGCTTCTCTTGATTCTTGTGTTTGACAGTCAAATTTTCTATTCAGCTCTGGTCTTTTCACTGAGAAAGCTTGAAAGTCCTCTGTTTTATTGAAAGTCTGTATTTTGCCTTGGAGCATGATACTCAGTTTTGCTGGGTAGGTGATTCTAGGTTTTAATCCTAGCTGCATTGAGCTCTGGAATATCATATTCCAAGGCCTTCAACATCTTAATGTAGAAGCTGCTAGGTCTTGGATTATTCTGTTTTTGTTTCCACAATACTCAAATTGTTTCTTTCTGGCTGCTTGCAGTGTTTTCTTCTTGATCTGGGAGTTTTGGGATTTGGTGACAATATTCCTAGGAGATTTCTTTTTGGGATCTATTTGAGGAGGCCGCTGGCGGATTCTTTCAATTTCTATTTTGCCCTGTGGCTCTAGAATATCAGGGCAGTTCTCTTTGATAATTTCTTGAAAGATGATATCTAGGCTTTTTTTTTGATCATGGCTTTCAGGTAGTCCAATAATTATTAAATTATCTCTCCTGGAACTATTTTCCAGGTCAGTGGTTTTTCCAATGAGATATTTCACATTGTCTTCCATTTTTTCATTCCTTTGTTTCTGTTTTATAATATCTTGATATCTCATGAAGTCACTAGCTTCCACTTGCTCCAATCTCATTTTTAAAGTAGTATTTTCTTCAGTGGTCTTTTGGACCTCCTTTTCCATTTGGCTAATTCTGCCTTTCAAGACATTCTTCTCCTCTTTGGCTTTTTGGAGCTCTTTTGCCATTTGAATTAGTCTGTTTTTTAAGGTGTTGTTTTCTTCAGTAAATTTTTCAGTATTTTTTGGGGTCTCCTTTAGCAAGTCATTGACTTGTTTTTCATGGTTTTCTCACATCCTTCTCATTTCTCCTCCCAATTTTTCCTCTACTTCTTTAACTTGCTTTTCCAAATCCTTTTTGAGCTCTTCCATGGCCTGAGACCAGTTCATGTTTTTCTTGGAGGCTTTTGTTGTAGACTCTTTGACTTTGTTAACTTCTTCTGGCTGTATGTTTTGTTCTTCTTTGTCACAAAGAAGAATTCCAAAGTCTGAGACTGAATCTGGGTGTGTTTTTGCTGCCTCTAGGCCAAGCAATTCTTAAGGATGTCACTAGGAATCTATCTGGAATGGTTTTGCCATAGCACAACCCATTGGCTTATCACCGACATAACCATGATTTATGCAGGGCAGACATGACTTTCATAAACCAAATAGCCTGGGGGAGGCCATTGATGATCATAGAGCTGTCAGTGTCAGTTGTCAAGTGGACATAAAACCAGCATAATGGGCAATGTAAACATTATATCAAATTTTCATGCAGTCATGAACTTAATACTATGTCCATTTGCTGGAGTTGTGAAAGTGGTTGATATCCCTCTAAAAGCTAAAGTGTTTTGCATTTCTCCCTAGAAAGAGGAGATAATGATAAATATGATAAATATATGATATGATAAATAGGTCATACATCATAATTCACAAAAAAGATCATGAATTAAAATCTATTAGATGTTACTTTGTTCAGATTGTATTTTTTTAATTCTTTTATTCAAAAGAGCAGTTGCAAACATTAATGTGGGCCTTGGCACAGAGATGCATTTAAGTGGAAATGGCAGTTATCCAGGAAGAATTAGAAAGAAACTAGAACATGAGAAAGGCATTGGAGCAGTAGGTAACACCATGCCAGGGAAATTTCCATGTGCCAGACATTTTATAAGGCACTCATGAGAGAAGATAGAAAAGCACAGGCATATTGGGGGCTGTCACAAACCATAAGAAGGCCCTGGGATTCTTTGAAACATTTCCAGTGGTTTAAAGCTTAATCAGGTGACTTGTCAACAAAAAAGACTGTGTTTCAGGGAAGGAAAGAACGGATTTCTTTGCTTTAGAAAAGTATTGGTGATGACTATGATTATCTGAACAAGAATATATGTATGTTTATGTGTCCATGGGTGTTTGTGTGTGTGTGCGTGTGTGTGTGTTTGTGTGTGTGTGTGTGTGTGTGTGTGTGTGTGTGTGAGAGAGAGAGAGAGAGAGAGAGAGAGAGAGAGAGAGAGAGAGAGAGAGATGGAAAGAGAGAGATGGGAGAGAGAGAAATGGAGAGAGAGGGACAGACATATAGACAGACAGACAAACAGACTAACAGACTATGGCAGGGATATTCTTTCCTGAAATGTGAAAAATAATTGCTCCAAAAACAGATAATTCCATTTAATATACATCAGTAAGCCAAGCGAAACTCTGAAATTTATAGGTTTAAAAAGAACACTCTGTTGTGCCAGGAGATTTTTGATCTCATTAATGTGGATTCCCTCCAAATAAATGGGAAATATATTGTGTTTTAAAGTTTCAAGGATCTAGAGCTTGACTTGTGAGTGTTCTCCTTATACTGATGTTAAGTTGAACCAGAATCTCCAGAGCATAGCTTAGTCTATATTTTTTATCAAATAATCTGCCCCTTATGTTTTCCATTGTTTCAACATTAATATTCTACATGTGTGACTCTTTGGCAATGAGGTATAAAGAGCTACTGCCACCAACTCCCCAATTTTGGAATGCTATGCACCTGAAATTCACTCCTAGAGGCTTCTGGGGCACTGGAGTTGAATTCTTCTGTTTGTCTGCTGTCTCCCCGAATTAGGACAGAGTAGAGCATCTAGCCTTTCTGTTGATCCCCAGGTCTTAGCATAGAAATTCACATAGATCTTTCATACCAAAAAAATCAAGGATAATTTGGAAAATCAGCACATTAAATTTTGATATGATTAAAATATGCTTAGTAAGCTACAACAAGAAATCTGAATTTATATTTGAAAGACTGGTTTAAATCCACTGGTTTTATTTATTACTGCTGGTGTGACCTTGTGCAATTCATTTAACCTGTCTAGACCTCATTTGTAAGATTAGGTAGAGTAGATGACTTCTAACATCCTTCTAGGTCTAAAAATCTTTGCAAAAAAATGTACTAAATAACTAATCAATTTAAAAGGTTCTAAAATATTTTTATTACTTGAGAGAAGAAATTATTTACTTTATGCTTGTGAAAAATTTCTAAAGTTTGTCTAGGTGATTTTAATGTATTTTTCTTCCTTGAAAGCCTAAAAAATTCTTCATTATAAACAGATAAATGAATACAAAATAAATTAAAGATTTAAAATGATAAATCATTAGATTAGTAAAGTAATTAACAAAGACCTTTTTAATCATCCTTTGATTCAACAGCAGCAATTTCTTTATTTTCAGTTCTCTGCTGACCTACTCCATAGTACTTACAAATACCTAGCCAAGGTTAATCTCTTGAAATAAACAGGCAATCCATCCCCATCTTAGTTCAGTGGCTAGAGAGCTTAGGTCTCCTGTTAATAACATACTCCACTGAGATGGTTCTTCCACTCACTTCCCCAGACAATCTTATCTCCCCATAGTTAGCAAAGCAATCTTCCTAAACCACAGGGCTGACCACTCCTCTGTTAGAAGAGACTCTGGCTCTCTACTGCCCTGAGGACAGACTATCCACTTCTTAGCTTGCTGGGTAAATCCCTTCCCAGCCTGGCTCCAGCCTACCTTGACTGATATTTCTTCTTACTCTCCTCCATGCATTCTGTGCTGTAGGAAAACTTTCCTATTTGTTATTTCCTAAGCTTGAGACTTCAGCTCCTGTATATATCCTTTTAAATCCAACTGCCCCCCATGCCTGTAATGCACACTCTAAATATTTCTTTCTCTTCAAAGTCTTAGCTTTATTCCAAGCTTGACTCAGCTTCCATCTCCTGCTAGAAATATTTCCTAATCTTCTTAGTTTTTAGCATGCTGTCCATGGTCAAATTATGTTGAATTGCTATGTTTAGCTATTGTCTCCCTACCCTCCAGAAGTAATGTAATTCCTTGAGGGCAGAGAGGATTGCTTTTGGTTGGTATACTCATTATCCAGCAAATGTTTCGAATTACATCAATATATCCTAGCAGAAGAGGTACAAAGGGCCACTAGTCTAACACGGTCATATTCCAGACCAAGGAGTTGCAAAGGGCATGCCCAGATTTATGTTGGTAGAAAGCATCAGAGCCAGAATCTGAGTCTATAGCCAGGGTCCTCTTCTTTGTACAATGCTACTTCATTTGTGGAATGGGTTGAATTACATAGGGGGCATTTAGTTATTTCAATCATTGAATCTTATTTAAAAAAAACATGTTAATTTTGAGATACTAAATTTCAGGAAGAGCATTGAGAGGCTAGATATTATTTAGAGGAGGGCCAGTGGGATGCTGAGGGCTTCAAATAAGGCCATGTGAGTAAAGATAGACAAATGTTTAATAAAAACAGAAAGGTAGTAGATACATAGAATATCAGGCAAATACAGCAAGTTAATATATAATCATATAGTTTCTATTCATTTTATATATGTATTACATGGCAGTTTACATATTTTGCATAAGATAAATCTTAGACATCTTAAACATACTTTATACAGACATATGCAATGTTGATATATAATCAACATTTATGTCTTTTATAAGAAATTTTATATATTTGCATGGGGATAATCTTGCAGAAGTGAAGACTGGAATCCTGAGGGCAAATACTCCTTTCAAGGATATGAAGGACAATAAGATGAAGACAGATTAGTCTCAGTCTGCTTGTCCCCAAAAGGCAGAATTTGCGAACTCTGAAAACACTGTAGAGGCAAATTTAGGCTGGAGGCATGTAAGAGAAATGCTTCCTACAAGTAAGAGCTATCTCTCTACCAATGCATCAATGTATTTTTCTTCATTAAATCAGTCAATTGATCAAAAACCAACAAGCATTAATTCAGCCTCTACTATATGGTAGTCAGTGTGCCAAGTTCATGGAATAAAAATAAAGGCAGAAAGTGCCTCTGCCATCAAAGAATTTACAGCCAAAATCAGGAAAAATGCAAATTAACAGGTACACATATGGTATTTAGAGATTGAAAGTAACTTTGGAGGGAAGGACTTTAATTTGCAGCTGTGAAGCTAAATGAGTAACCCAGAAGTAGACAGCTAAAATGTGTCAGAGATGTGCCTAGAAACAAATTCTTCATTAATCTGAGGCCAAATCCCCAAAACTGAACAGTGTATATGTCTTTGAGGAGCCCACACTTTATCAGAGCAAGCAGTATGTAAACACCCAAGACATTATAGACTAATTGTTATTTTTAAGGTGCATTTTGTAGGGAAGGAAACACTGGCAGCTAGGGTGATCAGGAAAGACTTCTATATAAACGTTCTAGGACCAATTCAACAGCTGTAAACTTAGGAAATACACTTGTACTCCTGGGAGAGACTACACACAAACATACATACCCACACAATTTTTTTTCTTTTTTATTTATTTAGTATTTTGTTTTTCCCCAGTTACATGTAAAAACAAATTTAACAGTTATTTATAAAGCTTAATTTCCAAGTTTTCTCCCTTCCTTCCTCCTCTTCCCTCCTCATTGAGAAGGCAAACAATAGGCTCTACATGTATGATCATGCAAAACACTTCCATAATAGTCATATTGTGAAAGAAAACATGGACAGAAAAGTCAAGAAAAATAAAGGAAGTTTAAAAAAGGATGCTTCCATCTGTGTTTAAATCTCATCAATTCTTTGTCTGGAAATGGATAGTGCCTTTCATCATCACTCCTCCAGACTTGTCCTGGATCATTGTGTTGCTGAAAATAGCTAAGTAATTCATAGCTGATCATCCTACAATATTACTGTCTCTTTGTACAAAGTACATTTCATATTGCATCAGGTCATATAAGTTCTTTGAGGTTTCTCTGAGAGCATCCTATTCATCATTTCCTATAATACAAAAGCTTTTAAGGAACATTTTAACTGATAAGCAACTGGGTGCTCAGTGGATAGAGTGCTGGGCCTGGAGTCAGAAAGATGAGTTTAAATCTGGCTTCAAACACTGACTATCTGTGTGATCCTGACCAACTCACTTAACCCTATTTGCCTCAGTTTCTCATCTGTAAAATGAGCTGGAGAAGGAAAAGGTAAACCACTTCATTACCTTTGCCAAGAAAACCCCAAATGTGGTCACAAAGAGTTGAACATGAGTGTTATAACTGAACAACCACAAAATTTTCATAGATAAAAGTCAAAAAGATTCAAGTAAAGTGTCAAAGAGAAATGTGAATAGACAAGCCTAACAATAATTCCTGGAAGTCCTCTAAATGACTTTAAAAATTAAATTAATTAATTTATTTTTAGTTTTCAACATTCACTTCCATAAGCTTTAAATTTGCTCCCCCTTCACTCCCCTCTCACTTCTACAAGATGGCATGCAATCTGATATAGGCTCTACATATGCATTCTTATTAAACATATTTTCACATTGGTCATCTTATATAGATGAATTAGAATGAATGGGAGGAAACATGAGACAGAAAAACAAAGCAAAACAAAACAAAAAAAGAGAGCGAATAGTATGCTTCGATCTGCATTCAGACTCCTTATTTCTTTCTGTAGATATGGAGGGCATTTTCCATCATGAATCTTTTTGAATTATTTTAGGTCCTTGCATTGCTGAGAAGAGCTAAGTCTATCAAAGCAAGTCATTGCACACTGTGGCTGTGGCTGTCACTGTGTACAATATTTTCCTGGTTTTGCTCCCTTCACTCAGCATCAGTTCATCTAAGTCTTTGCAGGTTTTTCTGAAGTCTGCATGTTCCTCACTTCTTCCTATAAACAACTTTCAAAATCAGAGTAATTTAGAAAAAATTGGATAAAGAAATGAAAGCAAAATGATAAAATTATAAAAGAGCTAATTACAACCTTGGTAAAAGAGATACAAAATACTGAAGAGAATATCAATGTAAAAAAAACAGATATAAACAAATGGAAGAAGAACTACACAAATTGACTTATGAAAATACACCCTTAAAAAGCAAAATTGACAAAATGGAAAAGGAGATACAAATCTTACTTAATAAAACAATTCCTTAAAATTTAGACTTCAGTAAGTGTTAGCTAATGACTCAACAAGACACCAAAAAGCAATAAAACAAAGTCAAAAGAATGAAAAAAAATCAAAGAAAGTGTGAAATATCTTACCAGAAATACAACTGACCTGGAAAATAGATTGAAGAGAATCAATTTAAGAATTAATGGACTATCTGGAAGAGATGATAAAACATAGAGTCTAGACATAATATTAAAAAAAGAATATGAAGGAAAACTGCAGTGATATCCTAGAATCAGAAAGTAAACTACAAATGGAAGGAATCTACTGATCAACACCAAAAAAGATGATTACAAAATTAAAACTGACAGGAATATAATAGCCAAATTCAAGAGATTCCAGGTCAAAGAGAAAATGCTTCAAGAGTCCAGAAAGAAAACATTCAAATAATTTGGAGTCACAGTCAGGATCACACAAGTTTTATTAGCTACCACTATAAAGGAATAGAGGGCTTCAGATATGAGAGTATGTGAAACAAAAGAGCTGAAATTACAAGCAAGATTAATCTACACAGCAAAACTGAGTATAATCCTTCAAGAGAAAAAAAATAATTACTGGAGTACAGGTCTGTCAAGCTTTTCTAATGAAAACATCAGCGCTGAATAGAAAATTTGACTATTAAATATTCAAGAGGAGCATAAACAGGTAAAGTGAAAGAGAATTCATAAAAAAGTTTAAATGTTTTATTTTTCTATATGGGAAGATGAAATATGTATCTTCTGAAACATTGTTATTATTATGACAGAAGAAGTGCAGGAATTAGAAGAGGGTGTGAAAGTGAGTGATTATATTGATTTAATGTTAAAAAAAATAACAATAGGTAGGCAAGAAAGAGGGATTCCCTGGGAGAAGGGGGAAGGGAGGGGAGCAATGGGAAAAAAAGTTATTTCACATAAAAGAGGCATACAAGAAAGAGCTTTTACAGTGGAGAAGTGTTCCAACACTCCGGGTAGCAGCTGCTGGGGTAATGAAAAACCAGCAACAACCAGCTCACAGAATGCTGCAAGCCCAGGTTTTTTTTGATCTGCTTTACTAAGGAAAGCAATGTTAAGGGGTTAACAATCTAACTTTAATCCAGTATACAAGCACCATTCATGTAGTTCAGGGGGAAAAGGCAGCACCCTGAACTTCAGAGAAAATGCAAACCAACTACAAACAGACCAAATATAATTCATAGTTACCATGAAAATCATCAACATCTGCATTCAGCCAGAAGGCTCTTAAAGAGGCTGCCCAGAGTCCTGCACCTCCAGGAGTGAGAGCCTTAAGCAAATAGTTCTGTCTTCCCTTTTTATGCACTGTTCAGCCATCATCAAATGTCATCTGAGCAAATAGATCTGAAGCTCTTACTATTTGCTCTGGAGTTTGCACCTTCCTTCTTTGGCCCCACTTGGAGCCCCACCTTAGTTACCAATTCACACCCACATAGTATTAGAACCTAATAGATAGGGGTGTGGGCCTGGAGCTTAGCACCTACTAAGACTCAATCAAAGACACTGAATTAATCAAAGGAAACAAAGGCCAAAATCTTCAAGGATCCCCAATACAAGAGGAAATGGGGAGCAAGAAATTCTTCAACATCACTCGCACCTAAATTGGTTCAAAGATGGAATATATATATACATATATATGTGTGTGTGTGTGTGTGTGTGTGTGTGTGTGTGTGTATACACACACATACAAATACTCAATTGCTAATAGACATCTGTCCTACCTAGCAGGAAAGTAGGAGAGGAAATGAATAAGAGAAAGGGGAGTGATAAAAGGGAAGGATGATGAAAGAAGGTAGTGGCTAGAACCAAAACATACTCTAAAGAAGGGACAAGATAAAAATAAAAAGAGAAGTATAAATAGAAGAAAACAGGATAGAGAGAAGGGTATATTAGTAATCATAACTCTGAAAGGGGATAGGATGAACTCTCCCATTACAAAGAAGGAGCAGAAAGGACTAGAAGCTGGAATTCAACAATATGTTGTTTAGAAGAAACACATTTGAAACAGAGAGACCCATGCACAGTTATAACAAGAGGCTGGATAGAATCTATTATGCTTCAGCTGAAAGTTAAAAAAAAAGGAGATGGGGTACAAATTATGATCTCAGACAAAGCAAAAGCAAAACTAATTAAAAGAACTAATGAAAAGAGATAAGCAGGGAAACTACATTTTCCTTAAAGGGAATATAGACAATGAAGTAATATTGGCACTAAACACATATACACCGAGTGGAATAGCATTCCAAATTTTTCCAGGAAAAGTTAAATGAAAGTAGAAGAAAAGAAACAGTAAAACCACACTAGTGGGATGACTCAACTTTTCCCTTTAAGACTAGATAAGCAAACCATAAAATGAATGCAAAAGTAGTTAAGGAGATGAATAAATCTCAGGGAAGTTATATATGATAAACCTCTGGAGGGGTGAAAAATGAATTGACTGTGGAAGCATAGATCAAAAGGAAATTGGAAATTTAATAATCTAATCCTAAAGAATACATGGGTCAAAGAATGAATCATAGAAATAATCAATAATTTCATAAAAAGAATGAAATTAATGAGACAACATTCCAAACTTTGTAAGGAACACCAAAACCACTACTTAGGAGGAGGAAATCAACATCTCTAAACATGTGCATCAAAAAAAAGAAAGAAAGAGAAAATCAATGAATTGGGTATGCAACTTAAAAAAAACTAGAAAAAGAAAAAATTAAATACCATCAATTAAATACCAAAATGGAAATCCTAAAAATGAAAGGAGAACTTAATAAAGGCTAAAGTTAAAAAATGGAGACAGTAAATAAAACTGGGAGCTGGTTTGTGAAAAATAAATGAAATAGATAAAATGTTGTTTAATTTGAATTTAAAAAAAGAAATCCAAATTACTAGTATTAAAAACAAAAAAAGGTTGAATGTACCACCAATATAGACAAAATCAAAGTAATTTTTGGGATCTATCTATCTGCGTGTATGTCTGTGTATGAAGTGTTAATAGAATAAATAACCATATCTCAGCAAAAGAAATCAAACATGTCATTAATGAGTACCCTTAGAAAAATTCCCCATTACAAGATTTTTAGCAAACATTTAAGAAACAGTTAATCCTGATGCTATAAAAAACTATTTGAAAAATATGTAAAGAAGGAGCCCTACCAAATTCCTTTCCTGACAAAATATGGCTTTAATTCCCAAACCAGGGAAAAAGAAAAGCATAGACCATTTTCCATAATAAATCTTAAGGCAAAAATTTTAAATGTAATACTAGCAAGGAGACCACAGTGATATATCACAAAGATAATACACTATGACCAGGTGAGATTTATATCAGAAATGAGAGCCTGGTTCAATGTTAGGAAAACTATTAGGATAATTGGCCATATCAATAGCAAAAAAACAAAAAAAAATATGATTATATCAATAGATGCAGAAAAAGCTTTTGACAAAATATAACATGCATTCCTATTAAAAATACTAGGAAGCATAGGAGTCAATAGATCTTGTTTTTCTCATAAAATGATAAAAAGTATCTGTCTAAAGCCAAGAGCAAACATTATCTGTAATGGAATAAACTTGAAATAAGATCAGTAAGGTCAGTGTTGAAGCAAGGATGCCCATTTTCACTACTAATATTCAGTATTGTATTAAAAATGATAGCTACAGTAATAAGGAAAGAAATTGAAGAAATAAAAGTTGGCAATGAGCAAAGAAACGATCATGCTTTGCAGATGATATGATGGTATATTTAGAAAAAACCTCAAGAATCACCTAAAAATAGATGAAACAATTGACAACTTCAGTAGGTTGCAGGATATAAAATAAACCTACATAAGTTATCAGAATTTCTTCAACCTAACAATACAACAATACATAGCAGGAAGAGACAGAAAGAGGAATTCCATCTGAAATGATTTCAAACAATGTAAGATACTTTGAAGTCTACCTACCAAGACAAACCCAAGGACTACATGAACCCAACTATAAAACACTTTTCCCACTAATAGAGACAGATCTAAATAGTTAGAGAAATATGTGCTTATGGGTAGGTTGAGCCAATATAATCAATATGACAGTTCTTTTTAAATTAAGTATCTTGTTAAATGCCATAACACTCAAACTACCTAATATTATTTTTTAGAGTTAGAAAAAATAATAATTTCATCTGGAAGAACAAAAGGTCCACAATATCAAGGGAATCAGTGGAAAAAATATATGTGAAGGATTGCAGTACAGCAGCTCTACATTTCTAACTATATTACAAAACAGTAATCATCAAAAGAATCTAGTATTGCATAAGAAATAGAGTGATGAATCAATGGAATAGATTAAGTACACAATATATGGTAGAAAAGGCTGATAGCAAATTATTGTTTCATAAAATTAAAGGTCCAAGCTTTTGGCGTAAGAACTCAATATTTCATAAAATTTTGGGGAAAACTGGAAAGCAATTTTGCAGAAACTAGGCATATACCAGCCTCTCATACTGTATAACAAGATAAGGTCAAAATGGATGAATGATTTAGACATAAAGGGTGATATCACGTATAAATTAAGAAAGCATGGAAAATGTACTTATCAGAGAAATAGATAAGGGAAGAGTTTATGATCAAATAAGATATAGAAAGGATCATAGGAAAAGAAATAGATAATTTTGATTACACGAAATTAATAACCTTATACAAACAAAACAAACAGCCAAAATTATAAGGAAAATACAAAACTGAGGGAAAACACAGCAAGATCTTCTTATAAAGACCTACTTTCTAAAATATATATAGACTTGAGCCAAATTTATAAAAAAGAGCCATTTCCCATTTTATAAATGGTCAAAGTATATGAACAGGCAGTTTTCAGAAAAAGAAACCAAAGCTATCAGTAGATGAAAAAATGCTCTAAATCACTACTGATTAAAGAAATGAAAATTAATCCAACTCTTAGATACTACCTCACAGCTATCATTTTGGCTAATGTGACAGAAAAGAGAAATTACAAATCCAAGAGGAGATGTTGAAAAACTGAGACAGTAATGCATTGTTGGTGGAGTTGTGAATTAATCCCACCATTTTGGAGAATAATTTGAAACTATGGCCAAAGATCAATAAATCTGTGCATATCTTTTGAGCAAGCAATACCACTCCTAGGTCTGTAACCTAAAAGGATCAAAGATTGGGGAAATGACCTATTTCTAGGAAAAAAAAAATATTTATAGCAGCTTGTTGTGATGTCAAAGAATTGGACATTGCGGGAATGTCCATCAGTTGAGGAAATTGCTGCACCAGTTGTCATATATGATTCTGATGGAATACTACTATGCTATAATTAATAACAAGCAGGACAGTTTCAGAAAACCCTGAGAAAACTTATATGAGATAATGCAAGTTGAAATGAGTAGAACCTGGGGGATGTTGTACATGGTACCAGCAATACTGTAAGGATAACCAACTGTGAATAAGTTAGCTAGTCTGATGAAGACAAAGATCCAACATAATCCCAAAGGACTCATGATGAAAGATGCTATCCCTCTCCATAGAGAAGAGATAAACTCGGAATTCTGAATAAGATAAAAGATTTTGAATGTTTGGCCAAAGTGTTTGGATTTCCTTTGATAATCCAGGGATACTGGCTGAAGGTTTTCTAGAAGCCATCTTACTAAAGCAAAAGTCTTAGGATATTATTTTTAATGTATTTTTCATTTCTTTTGTTAAATATTTCCCAATTGAATTCTGATTTATAGATAACTAGGTCCATACTGTTGGCTCTGGTCTTAGCCACTCCCCTTAGGGCCCTGGGGGCTTCACACCAACATTGACTTAGAACCTAGTAATTAGGGCTTTGAGCCTGAGGTTTATCACCCAGTAAGGCTCAATCAAAGACACTTAATTTAGCATTCTAAAACAGTAGAAAAGTCCCAACTTAATAGATATTACACTCCACCCCTTGTTCCAGGATACTTGGCTTTACATAATCTAAATAGCCATGGATCCTGGAACAAATAGAGGCATTATACATTTTGATTCAATCAATCAGAGAACTAAAACATATCGTTTACAACAAAACATATCGTTCAGTGTCATTCTGAAAAATACTTGTTTACAATACACCAACCACCCATAGGTCAAAGCAAATTAATCTCTTCAACCAATCAGAGTGTCTAAGTAAAGTATTTCTTAAGGTTGGGTCCTTCTCTACCCTCAGGCAAGGGCATATTTTACTTAGCTAAGTCCCAATGAGAACAAATATATCCAAATAAAATTCTCTTGGGGATGTCTCCTCCCCACACTGCTGCTGCATGCTTCCTCTTGGCACCCAAATTCCCAACTCAAAGGAAAAGACCAAATAATGTTCTGTTGGGGGTCTGTCTGCCCCATACTGTTCCATCCCCACTTCCTGGGGGTCCAATGCACTTCTCTCACCCCACCATAAACAAAGCCACTCTTGCCTCCTGGGTCCCAAACAGCCCCAGGGGGAGGCAGCAAGCTCCTTGTTGTAAAGTTTCCATCTTGCACCAGGGCTGAATTCTGAGTCCCTGGGTTCCTAGTTGTCTAGCTCCTACTGCCCTCTCCTGGCTTCTGCCCAGAATCTCCACCTTTTCACTCACCTCAAGTTTCTCTGCTCCAGCTGGGGAAGACAGCAAAATAACACACTCAGCACCTACCGACTATGCCATTTTCTTTCAACAATTTGGCCAGCAGCTGCTGTGGGGGTGAAAGACCAACACAAGCCCAACAACAAGAATCCCACCAGCAAGGGTTCTTTCGAACTGCTTTACTAAGGAAAGCAATGTTAAGGGGTTAACAATCTTATTTCAATGCAACATACAAATATCATTCACTTAATTCAGGAGAAAAAGCCAGCACCCTGAACTTCAGAGCCAATACAAACAAATTAAAAAGATACATTGTAAATAGACTAAATACAATTCATAGTCACCAAGAAACCATCAACATCTGGGTGAACCAGAGGCTTTTACAGTGGCTGCCCGGAGTCTCCCCATCAACCCTTCTCCAATAGTGAGAGCCTCAGAAAACAGCTCTGTTCTCTCTTTTTATACAGTCTTTGGATGTCACCAAATGTCATCTGAGTCACCAGAACTTAGCTGCATAGTATTGGCTCTGGTCTTTAGGGCCCTGGGGGTTTCACATCCACATCACTTTAGCCCCTAATAATTTGGTCTTTGGGCATGGGGTTTAGCACCTAGCAAGGCTCCATCAAAGACAACTTAGCATTCTAAAACAATAGAAAAGTCCCGACTCAATTGCTGTTACATACATTCAAAAGACTAGGCTTACAATCTGAGGTTTAACACAGAATCTACTTATTTGGTTCTTTTCTCTGAAATAAGACTAATTCTTTCCTGTTTCTTAAAATAAATTATGAGAAATGACTATTATTTCAGAAAAAAAGAACATTTTACTATATATAGAATAATGGCCAGAAAGATAATTCCATCGAGGAAAGAATTCACTGAGGCTGGAGTAAAGAATGTGTCAAAGGCAGAAATGAGGAGAGTGGGGGAGGGCACAAAAATGTGATATTTCTACTGCTATTACCATTAGAGCTTCTTCCATGATGTGATAGCAGAATTATATACGTCATTCTTTAGGGGATAAGATGGAAAAGAGCTTAATTTTCATTCATTCTTTTCTATCTTTGAAGTAATGAATCAGTTCCTCAAGTTTAATGATTATTTTGTAATACAGAGTCACAGAGTCTCATTGACACAAAACAGAAGTGCACCAAGGCATATGTTTTAGCTTGGCACGCTGCTAAGAGGTCCAAGAAAATCCCACCTCATTCCATTACCAAGTTACCAGGAAGAAACAGTAACATGAAAATTCCTGATTTCCAGATACCTTTAGAACAAAGATGAGTTATTTCAATAATCCCACTTCATGGATCCAGACTTGTAAAAGCATCTAAGAGACAGCTTTATTTCATCCTTCATCTCCTAAGACAGACTGAGACATAACAAAATAATACTACTTTCACATGTTGTTTCCTCAGCATTTGTTTCTTAGCTGGCAATTCTGTTTTATTCTCAAGTATGCATATATGCATGCATGCATGTATGTATGCATGTATGTATGAAATTTTCTTTTCCCAACAGCAACATAATAGCTAGAGAGCTGATCCTAGAGTCAAGAAGGCCTAGATTCAAATCCTACCTAAATGCTGGCCATGTGACTGGTAAAGTGACTTGACCACTCAGTGAAGCAGGCAGCACTCTAAGACAATGAATTTCAGAATAGATGTTGGTTTTCTTTGGTAGAAGAACTTCCTTACAAGGAGTTCTTGACTTTGACAAAAACAGAGTTATGGTAAAAACAAACCAAAAGGCAATCTCAGATACTCTCACAGTGCCTAGAAAATAGTAGGCACTTTATAAATGTTTTTTTTCTTTTAATCAATTGGTTGAAAATGAAGTGAGACACAGTGCCAAACAAGCATTTACCTTGACAACGACTGATCTATGCCTCTTGCTCTGTCACAGGATTTTTCAGAAATCAATGTGGATTTCTGCTGGTCGATAGTCAGGATTTGAATTATACTTGGTTCTTTCTAAGAGTTCTGCGTTAAATATGAGGTGGAAAGCAGATTGATATTTCCAGCTACTATAAGGGGGAAAAAGTAGGTTTTAAGATGAATATTTTAATCCTATTTCTGAAAGCAGAAGGCGTAATATTCATTTTACCAGAAGTTGGATAATTATATGACAAAAATGACAACGATTTTATTTCCCACAAAATTATTGTTTTTCTTTTGAGGGATCAAAAGGAGAAAATAATTATTCTGAAAAAATCTATAAGTAAATCCCCTGATGTCCCAATAAAGCATTGTGTTGTATATGCAGTGGCTGAATAGGGAGTCATTCAATGTGTTCTATTCTATTTCTTCATCTTTCACTTGGAGGCCATTTTTTAGGTGAATCTCTTTGTCTTCTACACCCTTGCTCAATTCTGGCTCTTTGCCTTGTTGGCAACAAGAAAATGCTGCATATAGTGGGGTGGAGCAAAGATGGCGGCTGGAAAGCAGGGACTAGAGTGAGCTCCCCGCCGAGTCCCTCCAAAAACCTATAAAAATGGCTCTGAACCAATTCTAGAACTGCAGAACCAACAAAACAGCAGAGGGAAGCAGGGCTTCAGTCCAGGACAGCCTGGATGGTCTCTGGGTGAGGTCTATCCCGCACGGGGCTGGGAGAAGAGCGGAGCAGAGCAGAGCCCAGCATGAGCGGCATGGACAAACCAGATCAGGAGCCAGGCGGAGTGTGCCCTAGTGCCCTGAATCAGTGAGCTGAGGCAGTTACCAGACTTCTCAACCCACAAACACCAAAGACAGCAGAGAAGGTTAGTGGGAAAAGCTGCGGGAGTGGAAGGAGTTTGTAGTACGGCCACCCCCCTGGGGCAGCGGAGGTGGGGCAGCTAGAGAACTACAGCACCAGTGGCTTCTGGCCCCAGGCCCACCTGGTGGGAGGAATTAAGTGGCAGATCAGAGCAGGAGTGAAGAGCCTGCTGAAGATCTAAGTCCAATCTGGGTTGGGGGTTCTTGGGGAAGGAGGAGTGCTGGTGTGGCAGAGCTGGAGTATCTCCCCAGGTGTGGAACATAGTTCTTTAAACTCTACAAGCAGTCATACCCCACTGAAAAACTCAACTCAAGGGTCAAGTTAGTTGGTTAGGAATATGGCCAGGCAGCAAAAACACACCCAGATTAAGTCGCAGACTTTGGATTCTTTCTTTGGTGACAAAGAAGACCAAAAAATACAGACAGAAGAAGTCAACAAAGTCAAAGAGCCTACAACAAAAGCCTCCAAGAAAAACATGAACTGGTCCCAGGCCATGGAAGAGCTCAAAAAGGATTTGGAAAAGCAAGTTAGAGAAGTAGAGGAAAAATTGGGAAGAGAAATGAGAAGGATGCGAGAAAACCATGAAAAACAAGTCAATGACTTGCTAAAGGAGACCCAAAAAAAATACTGAAAAATATACTGAAGAAAACAACACCTTAAAAAATAGACTAACTCAAATGGCGAAAGAGCCCCAAAAAGCCAATTAAGAGAAGAATGCCTTGAAAGGCAGAATTAACCAAATGGAAAAGGAGATCCAAAAGACCACTGAAGAAAATACTACCTTAAAAATGAAATTGGAGCAAGTGAAAGCTAGTGACTTTATGAGATATCAAGATATTATCAAACAGAACCAAAGGAATGAAAAAATGGAAGACAATATGAAATATCTCATTGGAAAAACCACTGACCTGGAAGATAGATCCAGGAGAGATAATTTAAAAATTATTGGACTACCTGAAAGCCATGATCAAAAAAAGAGTCTAGATATCATCTTTCAAGAAACTATCAAGGAGAGCTGTCCTGATATTCTAGAGCCACAGGGCAAAATAGAAATTGAAAGAATCCATCGATCACCTCCTCAAATAAATCCTGAAAAGAAATCTCCTAGGAATATTGTCGCCAAATTCCAGAGTTCCCAGATCAAGGAGAAAATATTGCAAGCAGCCAGAAAGAAACAATTTGAGTATTGTGGAAACATAATCAGAATAACCCAAGATCTAGCAGCTTCTACCTTAAGAGATTGAAGGGCTTAGAATACGATATTCCAGAGGTCAATGGAGCTAGGATTAAAACCAAGAATCAAGTACCCAGGAAAACTGAGTATCATGCTCCAAGGCAAAATATGGATTTTCAATAAAAAGAGGACTTTCAAGCTTTCTCAGTGAAAAGCCCAGAGCTGAATAGAAAATTTGACTTTCAAACACAAGAATGAAGAGAAGCATGAAAAGGTAATCAAGAAAAAGAACAAGTAAAAAAATTGCAAGGGACTTACTAAAGTTGCACTCTTTTGTTTACATTCCTACATGAAAAGATGATGTGTATTATTTATGAGACCTCAATATCATAGTAGCTGAACGGAATATGCAGATATATATATATATATATACATATATATATATGTTTATGTATATATGTATATGTGAATGTGCATGTATGTATATATGTATGTGTATATATATAGAGAGAGAGAGAGTGGACACAGGGTGAGTTGAAGATGAAGGGAAGATATCTAAAAAAAATAAATCAAATTAAGTGATGAGAGAGGAATATATTGAGAGAGGGAGATAGGAGAGATAGAATGGGGTGTATTATCTCACATAAAGGTGGCAAGAGGAAGCAGTTCTGTGGGAGGAGGGGAGAGGGCAGGTGAGGGGCGAATGAGTGAATCTTGCTCTCATCAGATTTGGCCTGAGGAGGGAATACCATACATACTCAAGAGGGAAGAAGATTTAAACAAAGGGGGGGGGGTGATGGCGAGGAGGACAGATGGGGGTGGAGGTAATCAAAAACAAACACTTTGGAAAGGGGACAGGATCAAGGGAGAAAATTCAATAAAGGGGGATGGGTTGGGAAGGAGCAAAATATAGTTAGTCTTTCACAACATGAGTATTTTGGATGCGTTACACATAATGATACACATGTGGCCTATGTTGAACTGCTTGGCTTCTTGCCAAGGGAGGGTGGTTGGGAAGGGAAGAGGGGAGAAAATTTGGAACTCAAAGTTTTAAAAACAGATGTTCAGAAACAAAAAATAAGTTTTTGCATGCAACTAGAAAATAAGATACACAGGCAATGGGGCATAGAAATTTATCTTGCCCTGCAAGAAAGGAAGGGGAAAGGGGATGGGAAGGGAGGGGTGACAGAAGGGAGGGCTGACTGGGGAACAGGGCACCCAGAATATACGTCATCTTGGAGTGGGGGTAGGGTTGAAATGGGGAGAAAATTTGTACTTCAAACTCTTGAGAAAATTAATGCCGAAAATTAAATATATTAAATAAATCATCATCTTATAGGATTTAGAGCTGGATTGGACCATTAGTGATCATCTAGTCCATTGTAGAGATAAAAATACTGAGATCCAGAGAGGTGACTTGACTCCTCATCCAAGGTCATATAATAGCAACGTAAGCACGAGAATCTGGGTCATCTTTCTACTATCCTGATGAGCTGAAGCACAAAAAGACACATGGAAAGTGCTAAAGACAAAACACTTTTCCATTCAGCTCTGGGCTCTAATGAAAAAGATTCAATTCAATAAACATCTATTAAATCCTTAAAAAAAATGCTGCACATAGGATTTTCTCCTTTCACATATTGACAGAAACTGAGCATTTGAATGACTTTTATTCTAAGAAATGCAGAGATTGTAATTCAAATGCGTATCATTGCCTTGTTGACCCGTTCAGTCCAAGAGAAACCAGACTCTCCCATTTCCTTCTTTTATATACGTTTCTTAAGTGGTATTCCCCCAAACCATCCTTCTCAATCCCTTTCACTAAGACACAGAGATTAAAAAAAATAAGTAAATTAATTAATATATTAAAGTCTTTTTTTTTAAAAAAAGACATTAGGCTTGGGTGTCTGCTGCTATTTCAATAATCTCTTTCCATTCATCTGTTATTAATGATTTTTAGTTTCTTCACCTGGAATTTGCAAATGCTCTTAACTGCCCTATCTGTTTTGTGGGGTCCCTGAAGTCTGGACACATAGGCTAAATGCATAGTTTCAAGAAATGAAATTATTGCAATTTTCAATAACATTTAATTGTAATATTAACAAATGATATCTTCAACTTCAAATAACATCATATGATTTCATATTCGTATTCCAAGAGTGAATGTGCTAAAACTGACGTCAACATGGAGCTATTGAGTTATTGGAGTGAGTTCACGTGAATCTTGCAAAGCGCATCAACCTTTGCATCACAAATGATGGAAATCATATTGAAGATGTTATTTGTTAATATTCCAATTAAATAAAATGTGGTTGAAAATTTCAATCATTTCATGCATTTAGCCTAGTGTTCAGACTTTAGGAACACCCTGGAGAAAGCTCTTTCAAATGCATTAACTCTTCCTACACCTCAGTTTTCCCATTTGTAAATGGAGGTTTTTAGGTTAGGTGACCTTGGATTTCCTTTCCCACTCTAGATCCCAGATTAAGCATTCTCTGTTTAGGAGAGACCGGAAATAACTCAGGGATCATTTGATTTAATGTGTTCATTTTACAGATGAGTAAACTGAAACCCAGAGCACTAGCTCCAAATATACAACCACTAAGTAGTGGAATCCACATTCCAACTCAGTCCCTCTCATTCCAAATGCTGTGCACATAGGCTAAAATAATGACTCAGGTTGGATTTTGTAAATGGAAGCTAGTATTACTTTCATCTTTGTCATCATCATAATTGTTACACGCAACAAGGAGGACTGATCAAATACTGAAAAGAAAGAGCTATTAGAGAATAAAAATATGACTAGTAATGATTATTATAGATCTCCTTTTAAAAGTTCATTCATGTTGACTGTGAAATAAGCACTTGCCTTGCTAATAATGGAGCACGGGATCTGAAGGGGACCCTAGAGGCAATTTCAGCTCCACTTCACCTGCCCTTTATTGAGCATCTACCGAACAGGAAACAAAGGCCATGAGTCTTTTCTTTTTCTTTTGAGTCAGAGGTTGCCCACACAGTGAGAAGGATCTGAATTCCTGGCTGAACTCTGTCACAAATTATTTCGGGGAATGTTAGGAAGAAATTTAACCTTTCAGAATCCTAGGTGATTCTTTAAGACTATTAGTTATAGAAAATAGGTAATAACAACTCTAGGGTGCTTTAAGGCTTGGAAACACTTCATAAATATCTCATGTTATGCTCACAAAAACCCTGGGAGTTGTAGATGCTATTGGTATGTCCATTTTACAAATGAGGGAACTGATGTAGGTGGATGTTATTTGACTTACCCCGGGTCACAGAAATAGCAAATGGCTGAGATTAGATTTGAACTCAGGTTTTTCTGACTCCTAAAACATCTAGGTTATACAGGGGATAGAGCCCCGGGTTTGGAATCAGGAGAACCATTCATCCTGAATACAAATCTGGCCTTGAATACTTACTACCTGTGTAACCCTGGACAAGTCCTTTAACCCTGTTTGCCTCAATTTTCTCATCTGTAAAATGAACTGGAGAAGGCAATAACAACCCACTCCAGTATCTTTGTCAAGAAAACCCTAATGGAGTCATGGAGAGTCAGATATGACTAAAAACAAATGAACAATAACTGCCTCATTCCAGATCCAGCAGACTGTTCATTTTGAGTCAGTAAACATTTATTAAGCAACTACTATGTGCCAATAACTACGCTAAGTAATGGAGGTAAAAAGAAGAAAAAAAGAGATAGTTACTTGTTGTCAAGCAGCTTATAATCAGATAAAAAGATATCACACAAAAGGAAGTTGAAAAATGTAGAAGTGTCACAAAATGGTATCTGGTGCATGGGCATCATATTCTGTGAAATTCAAACCAAGAAACTTTACTGATAAAACATGGAGATTTGGTTAGAACGTCAAAATTTCAGTTCTCTATAAAAGAATGCTTTGGGAGAAGTTGCTGCTCTAACAGCTCCCATCACAGGGCTCCTCAAAGCCTCTAATCAGGGGAGATAAGAGGCTGAAGCATTTAGGAAATTTGTGAGCATATAAAGCTGTGTTAGCAGCATGGTGATGAGATTTTAGGTGATCACCTTTCACTCGGTGGAATTGCATGTTTGTGGAGTTCAAACCAAGCAGAACTACCGATTGAAAGTAGAGAGTTAGCTTATAAGGTGATGATCTATACTGGTGCACAGAGTTTCCACACCAAAAAATACTACACTTGGATGAAAGTACATGCCTGTATACACACATATACAAACACCCACATAGACAGAAAAAGACAGTGACAGAGAGGGGTAGAAAGTAGAAAGAAGATAGAGACCCAAGGAATAGAATTTGAAAGGCAAAATATTGGGCACTGGAGATATCAAAGATAAGGTTGAGAAAACCACTGTCTCCAAGACTGTCTCTGTAGCTCATACATTTCCATCATTTTATAGGTGAAAATAAAAGGAACACAGCCCAGTGGGCTTAAGTAGTTAGATTAAAGTCCCATTGATGCATTGCTAGGTTTTGTGGGAATGAAACATAGCAAAGATATGGGCAATGCCCAGACCCTTCTCTCAATCTTTGGAAAATGGAGAGAGGTGTACAAGAGGAGTAAACAGGGCATATAACACGATGATGAATATCGATCTGAAGTTGTCCAAGTTGAGAGAGAGAAAGCAGTTGTCTGGAATTACACATCATATGTCTCTCCATGTGTGCATATACATGGTGAATAGGGAGGGCTTGCTCAGCCAGAAGGATCCCCCCTCCACTCCCCTAACAGACAAATGCATCAGTGATACCTCGGCCAAGACAGAGCAAAGAGAATTATCTTCTTGGCTTTCCTTGTACCCATACTATATTCCTTACTTTGCTGGCTAATACCCTGGTTGTTTACTATAAAATCCCTAGCAACTCGATACTTTTCTTTCTTGGATAATTTCTCACATATTTTCAAGATATTTTCTGTCTCTGCTTAGTAGCTGACTTCTCATTAGTCAGGTTGCTTCTCTAGACCATCGCTTTCGTGGTCCAAGTAAAAAGTAAGGCAGAAGTCTGGGAAAGAAAACTGTCTAGCAATTGTGAGAATCCAGAAAGAAATCACAGAGAGCAGGATTTGTGTAGATTTAGCCTTCAAAATGTGTTTTTGTATATTTTGGCATTTCATAAAAAAATATAAAAAAAAAGGGAAAAGAAATCGATATTATTCCATGGCATAGAACTCACAAGGTCCCACAACTGGCTCACATACACACTTATCTCTTTTTCTTTTATTATATTATTATTGTTTTTTTTTTCCTAAAAATGTGGTACCTGGAACTAAGCACAACAATCTATGCATTTTCTGGCCAGCTGTGCTATATCTAAGAAAGACGTCGAACACTTCTTTGAGTTGAAGGATCTAAAACAAAAGAGAAATCGTTGAATATGGGAAAACAAAAAAAAGTTTAGTAAGGAGACTATTTCCAACTTCAAAACTTCAATTCCTTTTTTTTTTTTCATTTTTTTCCCTGCAGAAAATGTTTCTTTTGATATTTTAATTTCCTTTGGCCTAGATGTGAGAAAAGTTAGGTTGAAACAGATGGTTGTCAGCAAACTAATGCCTGCAAAGCACAATTGAGAATTACTATACGAAAATGATTGCTTGGAACCTCTTACGGATGAAATTGTCAAAAGAAATCTGTCTAAGAGATTCTGCACAAACCATTTTCAATATTTATTTCTCCCAAATTTTGAATAAATAAAACTTAATATGTTAGTGTATATAAAAATGTTAACATAAACATCTATAAATGAAAAATTTTGGAAAAGGACATATGTTTTATGTCAAAATCACATTGAATTTCCATAAAATAATAGCAGGAATAATTCTACTCAAACATAAGGTTTAGGAAACTATTATATCTTCCTTATAAATAGCCAAAACTATTTAAATGTATATACAAGTATGTATTTATATATGTACTTTCCTCCTTAGATCTATATTTGTGTACACATTTCTGAATAGATAAGATATAGATGAGTACATTCTGTCTGTGCATCTAAGAATACACGCCAGAATTCAGAGCTCTGAACCAAGCCAGCCACATTTGCTATTCAGTGTTCTAGGGGTATACCTGTGCCCTTGAGGTATCTCTTCTTCGCTGGCATCGGCATAAGAAATTGATTTAATCTCCTTGAGAATAAGGACTGTTTTGTGGTTGTGTATTTGCTTGTTTGTTTTTGTTTTTCTTTGTATCCCTAGAATTTAGGAGTATGCCTGGCACACAGTAGGTATGTAATAAATGCCGATTGAGTGACTGACTGATACCATTTGAGACATTCCCCTCGCTGTTCTGTTAATGCCTGATAGCCCAGGTCCAGCATCTTTTTTCAAAGGGCTATACTTTTAAAAGATAAAACAGGAATTGAAGTACACACATTTTCCCCCAAAACCTCTAGGACCCACTTTCCCCAATAATGCCTTGTTCTCTGGGGAAAGTGGATTCAGGCTTAATAGATGTCCCAATAGTACTAGTCCCACCAAGTTCCTTTCTTCATTGAGATGGTCAGCACATGAATCCTGATTTCAGTGACCCAAAGGCTCAGGTCTAAAGGTCAATTCTTGGCCATTGATACTCAGTTGGATGCAAAATCTGGCAAAAATTGGCTTTTGAACCCTTGAAACTCCAGTGGCTCATTATTCTTTTGAAAATAGAAAGATGCTGGCCTCTAGATGTCTTGCTTTTCCCTCAAAAATTAAAAAAAATGTGAAGACAACAAAGTGAGGATTAATTTCATGGCCCACATGTCTGTTTTAGAGGGGAGGTGCCAAGGACTCTCCCTTTGTACTACTGTTCCATTTCTCTCTTTGACTGAACTCTGAAAACTAGGAATATGTCAGCTGAAGGGAAGAGAATAAATTTTAAAAGAGAGAATTGGATTAAATAATGCTTTGCAACTTCCCCTATCCTAAATCTGGCCCTGCAACCACAGTCAAGCAAGAAACAGCTAACTTGATGGGCAAATCAGAAAGAGTGATAGAACATCCCCACATTTCCAGGGGCTTTCCAATGATCATCTACTACATGAAACCATTACTGCCCATGTGCCAATAGGCATTCACACACATATGCACATGTACATGAATGTTATAATAATAATCAATTCTTATAACAATAACAATACTGTTATATGGAGCTTTAAGGTTGGCAAAGTGGTTTACAATTATATTAATTTGTTCTCATCGTGACCCCAGGGAAGTAGCTGTTATGTTTTTCATCATTTTACAAACGAGGAAACTAATGTAGAGAGAAGTTTTGAATGAACTTGTGCTTAACTATGCCACCACCTGCCAACGTATGCCACCCATCTGCCTAACTATGCTCCCTGTCTGCTTAGCTATCCCTCCCCCATCTTGGAACTATGAGGTTGCTGTCTTGAACCAAAGTATAAATTTTGACATTTATTGCTAGGAAAATTCATCTCACCAGTCTAATCTTAATGGCTTTGACACGTTTAGATGGCTAGAGCTTAAACCATTGCCACTTCATTGCTCTGGATGCTAACTTGTCGAGCTGATGACAACTTCTTGGTGATTGGAGCATCAGACCAAGATTTAAGAGGACTGAACTGAAATCCTGCTTCAGATCCTAGTAGCTGGATAACCTTGGGCAAGTCACTGAATTTCTCTGGGCCTCACTTTGCTTATTTCAAAATTGGAGATAAGAATATTGACTTTCATAAGGCTGTTTTCCCAATCATGAGCTTCCTAGGGCATGGTGGAGATAACAGAGAAGTCTCAAGATAGCGTACTGGGGTAAGAAACGAAGAAAGGGGGTGTGGCATTTAAAGTCAGCCTCAAAGTCAGAAAAGAGCTGGAATCAAGTCCTGCCTTTCTCATATATTTGCTGTTGTGATGCCTAGATAGGTGGTGTAATCTCTAGATAACTCATGTAATCTCTAGAGAAATCATGTAAACTCTAGATAAGTCAACTAATCTCTCAGTACTCCAGACAAAACCTCTCATATGATAAGTTTGAGAATATGGAGATTTCTTGACTTAGAGACAAAGCTTCATATCCCAGGATTTCAATATGACAGTAAAATCGGAGAGGTAGCTCTTATCCCTATGCAACCAATTGAAATAGGCTTGCATCATCATCATCATCATCACCATCATCATCACCATCATCTACATCTTCATCCTTCTCCTCCTTATGATCACCATTAATATTTTGAAACCCTCATTCTCATTTTATAAGATTGGAGATCTTTAGCAAGGTTTATTTAACCTGTTTTGGAACATTTTGGCTGTCTGGTGAAGACTTTTGACCAATTTTCAGGATAATGTTTTAAATATGTTGTCTCACTTGACACTCAAAACAATTCTGTGAAGATAAGTAAGCCTCCAAAGAACTCACATTCTAATGAAGAATATAAAGTGCAAATGACTATTTAAAACAAGATATAAACAAGGGAAATTAAAGATAATTTCAGAGGAAACTAGCTTTAAGGGGCATAGGAAAAGTCTTACATAATGTGGAATTTTACCTGAGACTTGAAGGAAGCCAAAGGTGCCCAGGAGGTAAAGTGAATGAGGGGAAGAGTTCCAGGCATGGAATATAGCCACTGAAAATGCCTGCAGTTGAGAGATAGAGTGTCATGTTTGACGAACAAGGATCACAGTGTCACTGAATAGCAGAGTAGATGAGGGTGAGTAAAGCATAAGAAGATTGGAAAGTTAGGAGAGAGACAGGTTACACATGAAGGGCTTTGAATATCAAATACAATTTTCTATCTGATTCTGGAGGTGATTGGGGTAGGCTGAGATGGTCAGAACTGAATTTTAGGTATGTGAGTATATACAAGAATAAGAGGTAGGTGTTTAAAGTACAAAGATGATAACAGGTATAAGCATGTACTAAGGAAGCTAAATTCTACTGGAGGAAAAAAAAACATGTAAATAAATAAGGACATTACAAGATGGAATATAATCAAATTTTTAAAAAAATCCCTCCCAACCAAAACAAAATGCGAGGGAAATTTGAGAGAGAGAAGAATACTTGTTGCTATAGGCATGAGGGGAAACTTCACAGAGGACATGGTATATCAACCTAGCCTAAGAAGAAAAAGATTTGAAGTGGTTGAAGTACATTCCAAATGAAGGAAATTGTCTTGGTGAAAGCACTTGAATGGAAGGCAGCATGATGTAATCAGTCAGTAAATGTTTGGCTAAAATACAGAGTTATATAAGGAAGTGGTAAACCACTCCAGTATTTTTACCAAGAAAACCCTAAGTAGGGTGGCAAAGCATTGGGCATGACTGAAACGACTGAGCAACAACAAAAATATAAAGTATGAGAAGGCCAGTAATTTGAAAGATGGGTAGAACTAGAATGTGCTGAGCTCTAAAAGTCAGTTAAGGGTGATTGTATTTTATCTTAAGAGACCCGTGGACCCTAAAGTGTAGTATGGAAATGCTAGGGTGGGACATGAGCCAATAGATTTGGATGAAGGAAGAAAATGTCATATCTATTGCTATCATTTATTTTTATCTAAAAAAAAGAAAAAATAAGCTTTACTAATATTTATTAGAATTAACATACATGTTATCACTTTTCCATATGTCAGGTAGACATGCAAAACATGTGTGGCAACTAGAGGAATGTGTAAGAGTTCCACAATGCAGAAAGGTCACTTATGCATTGTTAAATATATAATTATCCATCTCAGTTTTACAGTGCATATGTCTCGTTAACATAATCCAAAGTTTTAATTCAACTATTGTCCTCATCATTATCATTATCACTATCACCATAATCATTGGTGAGCATTCATAAAGTCATCTTTATGTTCCAGGCTCCTAGCTAAGATCTGGGGGCAATACAAAAAAAAAGTTAAATCACCATTCTTCCTCAGAGTCCATATTCTAATGGAGGAGAAAGTAGGTGAATTCTGTACATAGAAGATATACACAACATGTACAGGTGACTAAAAAGATTTCTGCAAAAAAAGTCATGAATTAAAGATAATACAAATAATGTGAAGGGAAAAAAAAAGAAAATGGCTGTTGAGCATTTTGTTCCTAGACAGAGCCCTCCATTGCTCTCAAAATGGGGACTTTTCAAGAAGAGTATGTGAAATAAAGATTTACAAACAGGAAATGAATCATGAAACTTTCCTAATTGTATATTATCCAATCATAATGTCAAGCCTTTGTTATAATCAAGCCATTTCACAATGGAAATTTTGGTGGTTAAAATGATGTCACCTCTTGTTTCAACAATCCGGCTAGCAGCTGTTGTGGGGGTGAAAGACCAACACAACCCCAACAACAAGCACGCTGCAAAAGCACAGGTTCTTTTGATCTGCTTTAGTAAAGAAAGCAATGTTA
Organism: Trichosurus vulpecula; assembly: GCF_011100635.1. Classification (NCBI taxonomy): domain Eukaryota; kingdom Metazoa; phylum Chordata; class Mammalia; order Diprotodontia; family Phalangeridae; genus Trichosurus; species Trichosurus vulpecula. The sequence goes on along the minus strand of NC_050576.1, from coordinate 5,589,663 downwards.
AGGGGTTAATGAGCTTACTTTAATTCAGCATACAAATATCATTCACTTAGTTCAGGGGAAAAAACCACCACCCTGAACTTCAGAGCAAAATACAAAGAAAGTACAAACATGGACAGACAGACCTTGTCTGGTTCAAATCCCAATACACAGTTACCAGAGTTTAACAAAGTCCCAGCATCCGGGTTACAAGCTGAAGGGCTCTTAGCTACAGCTGCCCAGAGTCTCCACATCAGCACACTAGCATGAGTGAGAGCCCTAAACAAATTACAAACATCGACAGACAGACCAAATACAGATTCATAGTTACCAACGTCTAGGTTCAGCCCTGGAGCTCATAACGTGGGTTGGCCCAGTGTCACCCGCGCCACCACTGCTGTGCATAAGAGCTCCAAAGAAGAGAAAACCAACCCCTGGTTTTTCTATCTTTTTCAGGGTCAAGGGTGAGTCACACATGCAACTCACCCATGTGACCTAGAATCGTCACAAAGAGTCGACTTAAACCCACGTGGTCTAAAAGCCTCTGATGTCCCAAACATGTCAGTCAAACTCATGTGTAAACTAGGCCCTCCCCTGAGTTATCCCCACCGTGGGCCCGACCTTAGTTACCAATCCAGACCCACATAGGTTTTACACCTAATAGGGATTTGGGCCTGGAGCTTAGCACCTAGTAAGGCTCAATGAAATACATTGAATTACTCAAAGGAAACAAAAGCCAAACTCTTCAAGGGCACTTGGTTGAACTAAGTGCTAAGAGCCCATTTTGCTTACCAACACACCTCTAAAATTCTCATTTCAATAATGTTGACAATCATCATGATCATTATCATGACATTGACAATACATTTTGACATGGCAGAAAAATAAGTGGCCATACTTTTTTCCTTCTTGAGATGATAAATTTTAGAATGTCCTCCATTTCTATTAAAAATACGATGTCAATGATGATGTCGTGTTTTCCCTTTCTTTACCTTCATTCCTCTGAAAGGAAAATCAAAAGATAGAGTCCACCCTGTCTCAGAATATAAAGAACAAAGAATGAGGCAATTAGGTGTTGTGGTGGACAGAGAACTGACTGATGCTGGAGTCAGGAAAATCTGAGTTCAAATTCTGTCTCAGATACTAGCTAGCTCTAGCATCCTTGGGAAAATGTCGTTTAACTTTTGTCTATCTCAGTTTTATCAACTGTAAAATGGGGATCATAATAGCACCTACCTCACAGGATTATTGTAATCATCAAATAAGATAATATTTGTAAAGTGCTTAGAACTCACTCTGGCCCCTAGTAGGCACTACATAAATGATTATCCAGTCCTCCCACCAGCAGATCAGATTCTCTTTTCTCTCTCCAGAACACAATGAACTGCCTCCTTAGAGAGTAATACATTGGTTATGAACCTAGGGTGACTATGCTGTTTTCTCCATTCCAAAAATCCCTGTGGGAAGTGGGTCCTATTGGGAATTCCAACTGCTCCACAATGACACATTTTTTTTCTATGTCAATGAATGTGTCTCTCTGTCTTAGCATGTAACAATGCATGGAATGATGTCTTTTACTTATATACTCTAATTTGAAAACAATAAAAAAAATCTAAAGTCTGCTGTCTATGACATTGGGCAACATCATTTTCTAACCTGATTATAAATCTGTCAGAGGAAGCATTACAGTGGGTTTTGAAGTCACTCATTATAAATATAAAAATGTAACACTTACCAATTAGGTTTATAAGAAAAAAGTGATGGATATCAGGGAAGACAGGATTTTACCTGTAGAATTTTGATAAAAACTTTTGCATAATTGGTTGATGGGCTAAAAAAAATGAGAGTTTTTGTTTAAGAGTAATGATAGACTTCTTCCATTTATGTCTTTCAACAAGGACAGCAAATCGACCAAATAATGAAACAAATTAAATGTAGTGCCTAAACATACAATATTTTAAACCATTATTAAGCCAAAATTTTCAAAAATAATGAAGGAGACTCAACCATATTACTTTTATTTTCTTTACAATTTCATTTATTTAATATATTTAGTTTTCAGCATTGATTTTCACAAGAGTTTGAATTACAAATTTTCTCCCCATTTCTACCCTCCCCTCCACTCCAAGATGGCGTATATTCTGGTTGCCCTGTTCCCCAATCAGCCCTCCCTTCTGTCACCCCACTCCCCTCCCATCCCCCTTTCCCTTCTTCTCTTGTAAGGCAAGATAAATTTCTACGCTCCATTGCCTGTGTATCTTATTTCCTAATAACATGCAAAAACCTTTTTTTTTGTTTGTTTTTGATGTTTGTTTTTAAAATTTTGAGTTTCAAATTCTCTCCCCTCTTCCCTTACCACCCACCCTCCCTAAGAAGGCAGGCAATTCAATATAGGCCACATGTAAATCATTATGTAAAACCCTATCACAATACTCATGTTGTGGAAGACTAACTATGTTTTGCTGCTTCCTAACCTATCCCCCTTTATTGAATTTTCTCCCTTGGCCGTGTCCCTTTTTGAAAGTGTTTGTTTTTTATTACCTCCTCCCTCTGTCTTCCCTCCTTTCTATTGTCCCCCCTTTTTTATCTTCTTCCTCCTTCTTTCCTGTGGGGTCAGATACCCAATTGAGTGTGCATGGTATTCCTTCCTCAGATCAAACCCGATGAGAGCAAGATTACTCATTCCTCCTCACCTGCCCCCTCTTCCCTTCCTACAGAACCGCTTTTTCTTGCCACTTTTAAGTGAGATAATGTACCTCATTCTATCTCTCCCTTTCTCCCCCTCTCAATATATTCCTCTCTTATCCCTCAATTTGATTTTATTTTTTTATATATCATCCCTTCGTATTGAACTCACCCTGTGCCCTCTGTCTACATATATATACATATATATACACACCTACATATATACATACATACACACACATATGTATATATTTACATACACATGTACATATGCATATTCTTTCAGCTACTCTAATATTGAGGTCTCATGAATCATGCACATCACCTTTCCATGTAGGAATGTAAACAAAACAGTTCAACTTTAGTAAGTCCCTTGCAATATCCGTTTCTTGATTACCTTTTCATGCTTCTCTTGATTCTTGTGTTTGAAAGTCAAATTTTCTATTCAGCTCTGGTCTTTTCACTGAGAAAGCTTGAAAGTACTCTATTTTATTGAAAATTCATATTTTGCCTTGGAGCATGATACTCAGTTTTGCTGGGTAGGTGATTCTTGGTTTTAATCCTAGCTCCATTGACCTCCAGAATATCATATTCCAAGCCCTTTAATCCTTTAATGTAGAAGCTGCTAGATCCTGTATTATCCTGATTATTTTTCCACAATACTCAAATTGTTTCTTTCTAGCTGCTTGAAATATTTTCTCCTTGACCAGGGAGCTCTGGAATTTGGCAACAATCATATTACTTTTAGAGAGAGTATTCTGGGAAGATGAGGCAGGTCAGAAAGTTTTCAATTCTCCAAATTTCCTCCAAAAAAAAAACCAAAAAAAAGACAGAACATCACCTTGCAGCAGCAGAAATAAACAGTCAAGCAGTTATTCTCTTAAGAATTTGAGAAGACAATTTGACAATTAAAAGACTAGACCTCCAGGTGCAGAGGTTTGTCCTCAATGAAGTGCATATACCTCCAGGCCAACTCTGTGGAATCAACAAACGATAAGCCCTGGGGGCAGTTGAGGTTTGGAGGTAGCCTCTGTCTTAGAAATTTTCATCTTGCAGACAATGCAGGGGTCTGATGACTAAGTAGGAAAAGAAGGAAGGACCTTCCATTGTTGATGGAAGTCAAGTGTAGCTGTGCTGACCAGATGTGCCTGCATTGGGCTTCCATTGAGGGGGAGAAGGAGCTAACACACACCTGTTATGTACAGTAGCAAATACCCTGTTGGCTGTGGGCACGTGTAGGAGAAGAGAGTCCCTGGTTTCAGTTCTGGGGGCAGAGAGGACAGTTGTATTTTGCAGCCACTAGAGGGACTACATGTAGCAAGATCATTTGTTGGACAGTGTGGTTGGAAGCCCTAGTCATGGGTTAGGAGTAGAGGGGAAAGCTGATTTTGGGCCCCAAGACAGACCTCAGAAAATAAGAGTGAAAAGGACCTGAGATTTGGGGCATCATTCCTCAAACCTCAAGACTACAACACGATTACACTAATAGTTGCTAAAAGCAAAATAAAACAAAGACAAACAAAGAACAGACAAAAAAATAGGTGATCTAAGCAGAAAGAACCCAAACATAGACAGTTACTATGGGGATAGAGAAGATCTGGATTCGTATTCAGAGGAAGATAATGGAGCTAAAAAAAGCTACTCGTTTTTTGATGAAAAACTTAAAATGTTTCCACGCACAAAAATAGTTCTTGGAAGAACTTTAAAAGGACTTTAAAATCATATAAGAGAGAATGAAGAGGGGGCAGCTAGGTGGCACAGTGAGTAGAGCATCAGCCCTGGAGTCAGGAGGACCTGGGTTCAAATCTGGCCTCAGAAACTTGACACATGTAGTAAGGGTTTGACCTTGGGCAAGTCGCTTAACCCCAACTGCCCTACCCCCTCCAAAAAAAAAAAAAACAGAGACTGAAGAAAAATTAAAAAAAAAAAGACCAATATAAAAAATAAAGAAAAATATGAAAAGAAAGTCAACCACCTGGATATAATGAATCAAAAACTTAAGGAAGAAAATAATTCCTTGAAAACTACAATTCAGCAAGAAGAAACTAATGATATTCTAAGACACCAAGAAATCATAAAACAAAACCAAAAGAATGAAAAAAATAGAAGAGAAAGTGAAACATCCCATCAGGGAAAAAAAAAAAAACACAAACTGATCTGGAGAACAGATGAAAGAGAAATAAAATGCAAAGGTTAAGATAAATGGCATTATTCACTCTCTTTCTATGATCCAGTGAAACTGGATCAAATCACATTCACTGCCTTCCTTTTCAGCTTTTGTGATGTTGCTCTCTCTCAGTTTGCTTTTTATCAACTTCACAGCTATCTTTGTTCTTTTTCCTCCTTCTGCCCTGTAAATGTAAGTTTTCCCTAATGTTTTGTTCATAATCCTTCCTTCTTGATCTAGACTCTCTTCCTTGGTATTCTCAATCACACTGTTTTCATCTTACTTGAGGCCCTCATCGGGTCTCCCCTGCACTATCATAGTAACCTCCTAATCGTTCTCTCTGCTTCCATACCTACTATCTCAATTACCTCATGAATCTGATTTAAGATCACTAGATTTAGAGTCCGAACAATTTTGGGGGGGGATCCTTGATCAATGAGATTGTCTCTAAGATACCTTTAAGTTCTTAATCTGGGATCCTATCATCCTTACAAACTATACAAGGAATACTCCTTCTACAGTATAACTTTGTCACTCTCTTGGTCAAAATGTTTAGCAGCTTTCCTCCAGGTAATCTCAAGCTGGCCTTTAATGTCCTCAATCATCTCAATCCAATTTGTCACTCTAGTCTTTTGTCACATCAGGTGGGCATGGGAAACAGACAGATTTAGAATTGAGTTCAGTAAAAAAAAAAAAAAAAAAAAAAAAAAAAAAAAAAAAAACAACAAAAAAAAAAACACTTCTTAAAAATTAGAGCTGTCCAAAATTTGAATGAGGTGCCTAGGAGGTGATAGCTTCTCCCTCCTTAGAAGTTTCCCAAAAGAGGCTGCATTATAACTCATTGACTATGCTATAATAGGAATTCCTTTCATCATGGTTGAGCCAGATGATTCCTGGGGCCCCTTTTAACTTTCTTGCCTCTCATTATCTAAACAGATCATCCTCCATGACAGCTATTTGCTTTATCCATGTCTAGATACTTGGCATCCCTGACATTTCTGTGATCCTCTACCAGAATCTTATCCCTGCCTCATCTTCTAGCCTCAACCCTAATCTACTCTACAACACCATGCTTGAAGTGATCAAGAGCTGGGATTTCATCTAGGGAAGCTAGGTGGCATAGAGGCTAGAATGTTGGCCTTTGAGTCATGAAGACTCATCTCCCTGAATTCAAATCTGGCCTCAAGCACTTACTAGCTGCATGGTCCTGGGCAAGTCACTTAGCCCTATTTGCTTCAGTTTCTTCATCTATAATAAGAGCTGAAGAAGGAGATGGCAGCTCAGTCCATTATTGATGCCGTCATAACACCCAGTGGGGTTATGAAGAATTGTAAATGACTGAAAATCAAGCAACAAAGAAACATCTGTGCAATGAGCAGGATTGGCAATTCCTTTTATTAAACAGGATCCACTTCAGCTTTCCATTTCTATCGCACTGACATGACCTGGTACACTGAGAGGTAAAGTCGTTTGTCTTTTTTGGTTCTTGGACATCTCTCTTGCCTGTGCTTGTATGGCCAAAGAGGTTTGGGATGGAGGGGGGAGGAGAGAGAAAGAAAACTATTGTTTAATTTAATCAAACAAGTCATTATCAACAGTTTCAAAAATATTTTTGGAAACTTAAAATGCCTTATAAATGTTAAATAGTATTGTCATGATTACTAAAATTTGAAAAGGTAATTTCCTGATAGCTCTAATGGCCAATATTGAACTGAGGGAATATACATACATACATACATGCATACATACATACACACATATACACACATACATATATACATATACACATATAGACATGCATATATATATATGCATGTGTTTCAAATTTATTTATTTATTTTTGGTTTTTAATATTCACTTCCATAAAACTTTGAGTTCCAAATTTTCTTCCCATCTTTCCTGTCCCCACACCCCAAGAAGGCATGTAAATTAATATAGGCTCAATATGTACATTCATATTAAAATTATTTTCACATTAGTCATGTTGTATAGAAGAAATAGAATCAATGGGAAAAAACACAAGAAAACAAAAACAAATAAAAAAAAACAGAGAGAGAGAGAGAGAGAGAGAGAGAGAGAGAGAGAGAGAAAGAGGAAGAGAGAGAGAGAGAGAGAGAAAGAGAGAGAGAGAGAGAGAGAGAGAGAGAATATGATATGATTCAATCTACATTCACATTTCACATTCCATAGTTCTTTTTATGGATATGGACAGCATTTTCTATTATGAGTATTTTGGAGTTGTCTTAGATCCTTGCATTTCTAAGAAGATTTAAGTCTATCAAAGTTAGTCATAATATAATGTGGCTTTTACTGTATATAATGTTCTCCTCATTCTGCTCATTTCACTCAGCATCAGTTCATGTAATCTTTCCAGGTTTTTTTGAAGTCTGCCTGCTCATCATTTCTTGTAGCACAACAGTATTCCATTACATTCATACACCACAACTTGACCAATCATTCCCCAACTGATGGGCATCTTTTCACTGTCTAATTCTTTGCCACCTCCAAAAGACCTGCTACATATACTTTTGTGCATGTGGATATATATATATATATATATATATATATATATATATGTATATATGTATATGTATATATACACACATATATGTGTATATATGTATATATACACACATATATGTGTATATATGTATATATACACACATATATACGTGTATATATATGTATATATATACACACATATATACGTGTATATATATGTATATATATCTAAGAAAAAAGCATTTTACCCCCTGGGATTTAGTTATTTTATTTATATCGTCAGATGCATTGGGCTAGCTGAACTCTCAGATTTCTTTTGCCTCTAGTTTCTCCTATGAATTCCTATAACTTCCTATAACCTTATTTTCTATCTGTCAGTACAGACACAGAGGACTATTGTAAGGGATGGTGCATGAGATTTCAAGTACAATCATTCTATTTATTGATTTAGCAAAACTTATGTTTCGTACTGTAAGGGAATATTTTATGAGAGAAAATGGTGGGAAATGATTGTGGAACACATTAAAATGGCACCAATAAAACACACAAAGAAACCCAAAACTGCATGCGTTTCTTTTTGCAGAAAATCCACGGTACCAGCTTCCCTCTGTCACTACTGATATGACTTTGGGAAAGACATTTTATCTTTTTTACCTCAATTTCTTCATTTGTAAAATGAAGGCTTTGGAAGCAATGGCCTCTAAGTCCCTTCCAACTTTCCATTTATTATCCTCTAGTCTGTTCTGTGTCTTTCCATCAAAATAGAACTCATCATCATGAAGAGAGTTGGGAATGTTGGGCACTTGCTTTATGTATTTGAGGCCTCTATGATCAAGAAACCTCACTGTCTTTGTCCCTCAGACCAGGGCTTTCTTTAGATATAGGATGAAATTGAAGGAGTCAGTGAGCTTCCCTGGATGGTTTTCTTCCTCTCAGTGACAAGATGAAGTGCAGTTACTTGGGGGAGAAAAAAGAAGAAAAATGATCATAAGGCACCAAGCACATAAATTGCTTAACTTCAACATACACCATTCAACAGTCTTAGGTGTGTAAGCATCTGACTATTGGCAAGGTAGGTATTTTCTAACATAAGGTAGTGTTTTCTAACAAACTTTGACATAAATGTGGAAACATTTCACTCATTTCTTAGGACACCTGGCTAAAAGAAACTGAATTTATACACTCACCACTTGTACCTTATTAAAATAATACTCTTCATTGCTGAGAGATATGTTCTCTGGATGGGAGGAAAATGCTAGATATGTACAAGATCCTATATTTTGTGTTAATTTCGAAATGCAAATTTGTATTTTTCCTCAGTATCCTTCTCAGGGTCAGTGTTTCTCTTTTGCCTTTGAGGGTCAAGTTGACCTTTTCCTCCAAACCATTTATTTTTGCTGCTTGTTTGCTGGTGGGTAATAAATAACGGCCTTTAGAACATTATATGGCTTGTTAAAAGGAGTCACAGAATTCTTTTTCTGGTGTCTTCATTAATGTTATCACCAGAGGACTAACCAGAGAACATTGCAGTAATTGTTGGCTGTGTCGGTATGTTTGACAGCTCCCCTAATTTGATGCTCAAGTGAAAACTGTAGCTCATGTTGTCCCCTTTGCCTGATTAACAGACAAAGAGCCATTCATCATCTTGGGACTGGTGGTAAATGATGAGGTCAAGGTAATCCATCAATATCCTCGGCTCTCAATAATGTCTGCACCTGACACACTAACATTGGCCGAAAGGTAAGGCACGGAAAGTTGCTGTAGTCCAACTTTTCATATGACACTGAGGTTTAGATGAGATTGAGTTGTTACTGGTGTCAGTAATTGCCTTTTTGTGTGTGGTGATATTAAAGATAGATTCGGATTAATAGGAATATCCTGGACACAGATCATTACAATTTCCTGATCACTGACCATTCTTCACATAAACTCTAACACTCAAGATCATCAGGTTGATTTCTCCTGTAATATCTGTTCATACATTTCACTAGTACAGTCTGCTTCCTCACAACTCACTGATCCAGGGCGACAATACTCAGTGAGAAAGCTCTGCTGGTATCACTAGAGTGTAATGTCTAGCATTGTCTTCTACCTGTCAAAATCTGTATGAAATTTCAATTGTAAAAAAAAGAAAAATAATTGGAGTAAATGTGTTCATATCTTCTTCAATTTTCATTTGCAGCTTGGTTGAAATACCAACTCCTGTCTTTATCATCATATTTCAGAATGGCCTATAGTGGATGAAGAGGTACCACATGAATAACAAAATGAAGTGGAATCCATCCTCATTGAACCATTTTAACTCTGGGGAAATAGCAAAAATAACTTTAATAATGATACTTAATCCCTTTATTACAACAGTAACTCATGCCTATATATTCATTGGTTTTGAAATGCTTTTCTCCCAAGAGCCCTGTGAGATAGGCAGTAAGTCAAGACAAGAAGTATTTCTTGAGCAAGGGATATTTGGTAGGTGCTATGCTAAGCATTATGGTTCAAAGAAGGATCAAAGAAAAGAAAAGCCAAACAAACATACAGTCCCTGCTCTCAAGGTCCTTGTGGTCTAATGGGGGACTACGTGCAAAAATGATATTTTGTATATATAAATTGAAGATCATCTCAGAGGAGAGGACAGGCAGAAAGGGCAAGAAGGATTAGCAAAGGCTTTGTAGAAGGGAGGAATTTGTTATTATTTAGTCATTTTGATCATGACCCCATTTGGGGTAAGATACTAAAGTGGTTTTTGATTTTCTTCTTCATCTCATTTTATAGATGAGGAACTGAGGCAAGCAGGCAAGTGACTTGCCCAGGGTCACATAGCTAGTGAGTGTCTGAGGCCAGATTTGAACTCAGGAAGATGATTCTTCCTGACTTTAAGCCTGTTATTCTATCCACTGTGTCACCTAGCTGTCCACAAAGGGGATTTTAGTGAAGACTTGAAGGGAGCCAAACCTAATAAAAAGGGGGTGCTGAAACATTTCTATTTGGAGTACAGGAAGTTCCATTGGACATTTGCATGGAAAACAGACAGGAGAGGGATTCATCTGTCTGTCTGTCTGTCTATCCATTGATCTATGTATCTCTGTATCTACCCATCCATCCATCCATCTATCATCTTTCCATCCATTTATCTATCTATCTAATCTTGCACATATTTGTTATGTTCTCCTTCTCCCCCCCCCCCCCCCACCACTAGACTACATGCTCACCAAGGGTAGGGACCCAGAGCCTGGCCCAGAGGAGATGCTTAATCCATGCTTGTTGATTGACTGATCATTCATTTTTTCATATATTTTGAAATGGTTCTGTCCTTTCATTGTTTTATAAACTCTGAATGACCAGCCTCAACACTAAGGCCAAGTAGCTACTCTTCTGAAGCTTTATCTCAGAGGCTTTGGACCTGCTTATCATCCCAAAGTCGTGATGTGTCAGAGTCAGAGCTTGAAGCCAGTTCTGGGCAGCTCTGAGCTCTGCTGACTCTATAGTGCACGTATTATTAGCCCCATGTACAGATGAACAGACTAAGGCTTGGAGGTTAAATCGTGCCTCTAGGGTCACCTAGTTAGCATGCACCTTAAGTAACATTAGCACTTGAACTTCTTGGCTCTTGTGTCCTTATCTATCCCACCCCACTATACTACCCCTTGTCATTTAAGTGCTGGAAAACCCTGAAGTGGTTCATAAAGAACATGAACCTAACTTTTATTATAAAGCCCTATAAGAGAAGAAACTACTTAATTGCCTTAAAAAACCACCCCAAGCTCCTACCACAGTAAAGAGGGACACAAACAGAGATTCCGTTGGCATAGGGAGTTCCCAGTGAGGACTTATCTTGACCAATATACTGTCCCTGAAATTTATAGTACTACACAGTTGCTTAGAATACTGATGAATAGTTTGCTGATGGTCACACAGCCAGTATATGCCAAAAGGGAGTGGGGAACATCAATGCAAGGCTTCCTGACTCCAATGCAAGCTCTTTATCCACTTTGCCAGAATGCTGAAGAGTAGGTGCTCAATGTGTTTTTGGCAGGAGTAATCTTTTTCGCTTTTTGTCTTCCTTTATTTTGGTCAAGACTCATAGGGGAGGAACACTAAGAAAGGAAATGCCATTCATGAATGTAAGCAACCAACTTAAAATGTGGGTATGTGTCTATATCTATATCTATATATGTATGCATGCATGCATGTATGTGTGTGTTTGCATATACACACATATACATAAACATACAGAGTTTTAAAGGGACACCAAGAGGTTAAGCAACTTACTCATGGTTACACACGATGGTTTGAAGCCAGGTTTCCCTGAATTTACTGCTAGCCTTCTTAGCTATTGACCCTGCTACTTTTCTACCAAATGGAAGTGCTTCCATTCCTTCAATTTAATTATGGTTCTCTTTTATTAAAGTATTTACTTTGTTGTGGTTCAGTCATTTTGCAATTCTTTCTGACATTTTGTGACCTTTTTTGGGGTTGTCTTGCCAAAGGTTCTGGAGGTGTTTGCCATTTCCTTCTCTAGCTCATTTTTAAAAAATGAGAAAACTGAGATGAACGGAGTTAAGTGACTTGACCAGGGTCACATAGCTGATGCTAGATTTCAATTCCCGAAGTTGAGTTTTTCTGACTCCACACACAGCACTCTATCCACCCTGCCACATAGCTGCTTATCTTCCACAATAATACTATACCTATGTCTCCTCATGACATGGAGGTGAACCGAGTGTCCCCAAGTCTGTGTCTGTAAAATAGAAGCATTGTAAAGTCTAGACAAGTTGGATATCAGCTGGTGGTAGGCTGAGTGTATGCTGGCCAAGAGCCAGCCTAGGCAGGTTGGTCTTTGGGAAAAGAAACTTTTATCCCCTGCAAATCTCAGAGGTCAATTGAGGGAGGCCCCTTGAAGAGCTATGATCAATGTAATTAGAGAGAAAATCCATGATTAGGAAACTACAAATACCTAGAAAACGGAAACGTTTCAGTAGCAGCAACTGCCAAAAGTCAACGTGACAAGGACCCATGTATATTTTCCTTGTCATTTCCAGAGGTGTTTACTTCATAGATATGATATCCTATATTTTCAACTCCATACACTTTGTACTAGAACATTAAAATTACAGTGGGAGAAGTGATAGGGTTTTTTTATTTTTTTTGCAACTCTGAGCTATTTTTTATTCCGAATATATCAATCACCCAGGTCTCTAGGCACAACTTCAAATTGATCAAAACATATCAGTTCATTTTTTCCCAGGTAACTGAGAAATGACCTAAACATTACAGAAATGTTAAAGCCACCAACAAAATGACTGCAAAAACATAGAGACAGTGTTTCATAGTGAATAGAGAACTAGACTGAAAAGTGGAAAGAAAATCTGGTTTTATATCCTATGTCCTCTGCTTGTTGGCCATGTGAATTCCTTGTATTTCAGTTTCCTCATCTGCAAAATGAATAAATATGTTTGCCATGCCTATGGCCCCCAGGTGTTTTGATTAATCTTAGATGCAATGAATTATAGAAAATGTTCTCTGAAAGGTAATTGCTATTATTATAGGTCTTGATTTTATTTACTCTTTCTTGGTCTTTGTGCTAATGACTCATTAAGCCTTCCTTTTGAAATCTTCCTCACTCTACAAAAGCAATTATTATATCATGGCCATTTGAAGGCTATGTTTTTCCAGAGTACTCAATATCCAAGTAAATGATAAGGAATGAATGGAGACTTTAGCTTTTCTTTTACTTATGGGCAACATATATATGTACGTGTGTATATATACTTTTAAGTGTACACATATATTCACACATCTATATGTCTAAATATGTGCATATACACATGCATGCATGTATACACACACACACACACACACACACACACACACACATATATATATATATGTATATATATATATATATATGTATATATATGAATTTATTCCCCATAGCAAAGGGAGAAAGGATATCTCCCTTCCTTTTCTATCATTCTATCTATTGATCAATCCCTTCATCGATCCTTCTTTCTATTCCCCTATTTTTGGTCTTTCTCTCAGATAACCCAGAGTTAGATTGTTTAACTGATTATAGTTCAGGGAATTTAAGGTTCCATAAGCCCTTCTCAAATTGTCCAGAATCTGTCAGCCAAATAAACAATAGCTACCCACGTGGAAACCACCAGAGGGGATAACTGGGAAGATCAGTTATGCCCTTCAATTGGAATTTTAAGGTTTATGATTTTGAATACTGGCTGGGTTATGAATGAAATAAAGGTACGCTGTTACTGTTCTCTCAGTTGGAACTTGATGTGTCCTGAACTAGCTTATTGATTTTACAGATCTGTATTCTAAAAGTCACAGATTTGTTTTTCAGAAAAGTATTCTGATAAAATAATCTCTAGCGAAGGTCATATTTGCCAAATTTTTGTAGTATTTATGGAATAGAGAGGAAAACTGCTATGTGTGTGTGATATTGCTATATATTTTAAGATATAAGAAACATGTCCTTTTCCTTCATATGCTCTCTCTCTCTCTCTCTCTCTCTCTCTCTCTCTCTCTCTCTCTCTCTCTCTCTCTCCCTCTGTCTCTCCACAAACATGCACATACACATAGGTATATACACACATGTGTATAGCTTTCCTTCATACATGAATGTATATATAACTACATCAGATTTAATATTTGATAATCTTTCCTGAAATAGAAGAAAAGTCAAAGATCTAGTGATCTCAATTCCCTGTTTCTATTTATCTTTATGTTTATATCTCTGTCTTGTTCTTTTTCTCTTTCTAGGTGTGTCCACGTCTCTTTCTGGGTGTGTCTCTGTGTCTACCTGTGTCTATATCTCTTTTTTTGTCTCTTTATTGCTGTTTTTCTCAGTCTCTGTCTCTTTCTATTTCTCTGTGTATGTTTCTTTATATAGATATAAATCCTGTAAATACACATTACTATAGTTATACATCTATTTAGCTAGACATATTTGTATATATTATGTATGCAAGTGTGTAGTGTATATGTATATATACATATATATGTATGTTTGCATATACACAAATGTAAATAAAGTCACCCACTTCTGACATATATTGGCTGCGTGACCTTGCCTTTTCAGTCTTCTTACAACTCAACCACATTCCTTCCCTGTTCCTCATCTGTGGTCCAGTGACACCAGAATACTGCTTGTTGTCCCTCTAACAGAACACTCCTTCTCCATTCACTCTGGGAATTTTCATTAGCTATCCCTCATGTCCATAATTCTCTACCTCTTCATCTCTGCCTCCTGGAATCCTTTAAGTCCCAGCTAAGATCTCCTTTTCTATAAGAAGTCTTTCTCCTTCCTTATTCATCCTACTTACAGCCTTCCCTCTCTTCATTATCTCCAATTGTTTTCTATGTATTTTGTTTATATGTCATTGTTTGCATAGCATGTGGTCTCCCCCATTACATTGAGAGCTCTTGAGAGTGGGCATCCCTTATACCATTCTTTGTAACCTCAGACCTTAGCCCAGTGCCTGATACACGCTAGATACTTCACCTCCCCCACTCCACAGTATTTTCCCCGATTGAATGTAAAGATAATTTTAACATTCATGTTTGTAAAATTTTGAGTTCCAATTTTTTTCACTACCTCCTTCCCCTTTCCCCTTCCCAACATAGCAAGTAATCTTATATGTGGTACTAATTGTACCTCTTTAAAACAATTTCAATGTGATCAGTTCCATCGACTGCATGCTACCCATGATAGGAGACCGAGTCATAAATCTAGAAAAAAAGGGTAAAAGGCCTGAAGTTTAATATTTTATTTAGTGAATTTATTCAAATCAAGAGCATATGAGGATATGAATTTCAAGATACTTTTAGGAGGAACCAAACACTGACACATGAGTTATTATTTTTAAACAAATTCTGAGGAACAAAGTACATGAAAACTGAGGAAAATAAAAATGCATACATTTTTATTTATTATTTTTTAATTTTATTTTTAAAGCATTTTAAAATATTTTGTTTTCCCCAAATATGTATAAAAACAATTTTAACATTCATTTATTAAAACTTTGAGTTCCGTTATTTCTCCCTCCCTCCCCTCTCTCTTATTGAGAAAGCAAGCAATTTGACATAGGTTATACACGTGTAGTCATGCAAAACATATTTCCATATTAGTCATGTTGCAAAAAAACAACAGACCAAAAAGAAAAAAAGTAAAAAAAAAAGTAAATTTATCTATTTTTGAAGGAAAATTATGCTTTGATATTGTAGCTTTAACTTGAATACCAAGCATGTTAACAAAAACAAACCAAAAACAGATTCACATGACCTTGCATGAAAGCCCCACATTGAGTCAGTGACACGTTATATGTAGTTTCTAATTGATGTCCAGTCATGAAAGAGAGTTCAGATAGAACCAGATGGAGAAAGCAACCTCCAGGAAAGCTCATTAAGCTACACCTTCCACCTGGACTACTGGCGCAAGGGAAAACATGTTACTCTTGTACATAAGAAAGAAAGATTCTGTGCTTACGCCACATCTCCTGTAATTGCTTTGTGACTTTCATATATACTGTACTAAGTGGTTTCCTGAAATCAGTTTCACTTCTTCAATCCACAAATCTCTCCCCCACCCTCTGTAACCCTGCCTCCATCTCTATCTCCCTCTTATTATCTCCTTCCTTGCTGATCTCTCCCTCTCTCTCTCCCTCCCTCCCTCTTTCCCTCCACACTCTTCTTTCCCTCCATCCTCTCCCTCTACCTCCCCCCCCCCTTTCAGACTTGGAACAGGCCTCAGAAACCTTTGAGTCTAATCTCTAACTGCACATCGATCCCTAACACATCAAATAATCTATTCTCTATAGCTCTATAGTATGCTTAAAAATGCCCATTGTGGAATAGTTCACTACCATTGGAGGCAGCCTATTGTGTATTTAGGAAGCTCTGCTGGGAAAATGTTCTTTTCTCATCTGAATCCCAATTCTGCTTCTATGCACCATTCACCTTTTGCTCCTACTTTTGCCATTGAAGGTAAAACAGAAGTCTAATTGTGCTCCTTGACATCCCTTCAACTCATTGAAGAGAGCTATCATGGTGCCCCCAAGTTTTCTCTTCTACAAGTCAAATATTACCAGCTTCTTCAGGCAGATATCTTATGACATAATCTCATGACCTTCACTGTTCTAAGTTGACTTTCTCCAGAATGTCCAGCTTATCCGTACCATTTCTACAGTGTATTCAATTGGAGTTACCATAGATCTCCAAATATGGTGTGACAGGTCAGTGTACAGTGAGATTACTGCTGGTGTTGGAAGCCTCTCTCAGCGAAGCCAAAGATCACAGCATTTCTTTGATTACTGCCTGCTGATGCCTGGAAGCCCCTCTCAGTGAAGCCAAAGATTGCAGCTGTTCTGTTCTGTTCTTTTTTTTTAATTTTTTTTGTCAGACATGTCACAGTGGTGACTACTTTTGAGTTAGCAGTCAACGAAAACCTCACTAAGACTCCTGGTATATATCACTGTTTTGTAACACAGGAAAATATTTGTGATAGGAAGAGGAGCAGCAACAGCAGAAGGAAGAAAAAGAGGAAGAGGATGAAGAGGAGGAAGAGGAGGAGAAAGAGGGGGAAGAGGAGGAAGAAGAAGAGGAGGAGGAAGAGAGGGGAAGAGAAAGAGGAGGGGGAGGAGGAGGATCATGTCAACTGTGCAGTCACTGCAGCTAGGCAATATTTTTGTGACTCCCTAATTGACTCTATATCCCACACACCAAAGCAGTTCTTTGAAACCTTTCCACATCTATTCAAACATCCCGTGGCTCCCCCCACCCTGCTCTCAACCCTCTCAGCTTAAAAGTATTCCTAATGTTTTCCTGGGGGAAAAATTGCACCCGTTCAGAAAACTCCCTCTTCTCATCTTCTCCCTATCTCCCGTCACCCAGATACATTCTACCACAGCATATTGCCCCTTCTGCCACCCCCATTCTCTCATTTATCTTCACCTAAAAACATACCCCTTTTTTCTTATCCTCAGCAAACCCTTACTTGATCCTCCCAACCCCACTGTGATCTCATCCCTTCTTCCTTTTGTGGATAAACTCCTGGAGAAGGGCATCCAAAATCGATGCCTGGAGTTCCTTTTCTGTCCTCTCCTTGACTTTCTACCATCTTTCTACCATCCTCATAATTTAGCTGAAATTGCTCTCTCCAAATTTACCAATGATATCTTAATTGCCAAATCCAATGGTCTTTTCTCACTTCTCATTCTTCTAGACATTTCTGCAACCTTTGCCTCTACTGATCACCCTATGTCCTTCATACTATTATACAGATGTTTGAAACATCACCCTTGACTGTTCTCCTCCTCTCTATCTACCCAGTCCTCAGTCTCCTCTGCTATATCTTCATCAAGGTCATGCTCACTAACCATGCGTGTCCCACAGGAGTCTTACCTCAGGCCTCCTCTTTTCTTTCACTTGATAATCTGAGCAGCCCTCATATACTCAATTATCATCCCTTTGTGGACAATTCTCTGATCTACTTATTAAACCTAGGCCTCTATCCTCATCTTTAGTCTCTTACTTCCAACTACCTATTACACATCACAGATTGGACAATGTGTAGACCTCAAATTCATTTTATCCCAAATTTATCCCAAATTAAACTTATCATTTCCCCAAAACTCTCACCCCTTTAAACTTCTTTATTAAAATTCCCCTACGATTTCAAATTTGTTGTTGTCCTTGACTCCTTAGTATCTATCACCCCTTGCCCCTGTATCTGCCCTTTTGCCAAGGACTGTTGATTTCCATTTTATGATGTATCATATAATTCTTCTCTCCTCTGATACTACCACCACCCAATGCAGACCCTTATCTCCCCATTCCTGGATTATTGTAATAACTTGTTCATTGGTCTTTACTGATTTCAATTCATCTGTCATTTGGCTGCAAAAGTATGTTTTTTTCCTAAAGCAAAGGTCTGATCATTTCATCCATTTATATAATAAAATCCAGTGGTTCCTGTTACCTCCAGGATGAAATCTAAAATCCTCTGCTTATCATTCAAAGCCCTTTTTAACATACTTCCCATATTTCCAGTTACCTTACACTTTAGCTGCAACCTCCAAGTGTTTACTTTTTTTTCTGTCAGTGACATTGGCCTCCTTTCTTTTCCTCAAACAAGATGTTCAATCTCACCACTCTGGGCAATTTCTTAGACTGTTTCTCGTGCCTGAAGTTCTCTCCTTCCTCATCTCTCTCTCCTAGCTGTCTTAGCTTCCCTCAACTCCCAATTCCAATCTCACCTTCTATGTTACATTTTTATTGTCTCCCAGACACTGGAGTTCACATGAGATGCCCATAGTCTCTGGATCTAAGTGGCAGAGCCCCAAATAAAACAAGCAGATCAGATGGAGCACATTCTACCTACCCTCTGTATCTACAGTTATTTTGTGCCCTCTTCAACTTATAACAGAAAATCAGGCTTATTAAAAAAATGTTCTTCTGTGTACCACAATCAAGATAATCAAAGAACTCAAGAATACACTTATTTTACACGTCCCACTTTCCTGTTGTCTGTGCCATTAGTCAGGTTATGAAAGAAAAATCAGAAAGAAAGGGAAAAAACATGAGAATGAAGAAAACACAAATAAGAGATAAAGTAGTACACTTCAATCTTCAGACTCCATAGTTCTTTCTCTGGATGTAGATAGAATTTTCAGCATGAGTCTTTTGGAGTTATCTTGGATCCTTGCATTGTGCAGAGAGCTAAGTCTATTAAAGTTATTCATCAAGCATTGCGGCTTTTCTGGTTCTGCTTCCCTCACTCAGCATCAGTTCATATAAGTCTTTCCAGGTTTTTCTGAAGTCTTTCTGCTCATCATTTGTTATAGTACAATAGTATTCCATTACATCCATATACCACAATTCCTTCAACTAATCCTCAGTTTATAGGCACCTCCTCAACTTCCATTCCTTTGTTAACACAAAAAGAGCTACTATAAATATTTTTGTACATGTAGGTCCTTTTCCTTTTTTTAATGGATACAGACCTAGTAGTGTTATTGCTGGATTAAAGGGTACAACACAGTTTGGTTGCTCTTTCAGCATAGTTCCAAATTGGTCTCTGGAGTGGCTGGATCAGTTCACAACTCTACCAACAATGCATTGGTGTTCCAATTTTGCCCCCTCTCCAACATTTTCTATTATATTAGCCAATCTGATTGTTGTGGTGTGGTACTTCAGAGTTGTTTTAATTTGTATTTCTCCAATCAATAGTGATTTAAAACATTTTTAATATGACTACAGATAGCTTTAATTTATTCATCTGAAAACTGTTCATACCTTAAAAAAGAAATTTTTCAAGTGAATAATTAAATGAGTGATAAATTGAAACTGAATGGAGGTAATGTGTTATGAAGAAGGGTCAATACTATCACTAGCATACCTACTTGAAGGTATTAATTCATTTAACTTATTTCCATATAATGGAGGGGCATGGCGCTGAGGAGAAGGCAAATAAAATATGTAGGTTTTGACACAGAAAGAAAATATGGGACATAGATTAAGAGAATTGGACAGTGTGATAAAGAATGACATCATTCAAAGTACATTCTTTTTCAGAACAGATAGAAATCTTAGAACAGTTAACTTTTAAAAGATACCCACTTAAAGGGGGCCCCAGAGCAATAAAAATCAATCCCCAAAGTCTGGACTTCCTGACTTCATACTTCTGTCATGGGTTATGCTAGATTACTCCAAATATAGCACTAATTATAAAAAATAATGCCTTTTCTGTAATGTAGGCAGAGTACTTCACATGCATTAGCTCATCTGATGACAACATGGTCACGCCAAATAAAAGTGGTCATCCATGTCTTCCATGAGGAACAAAGCTGCTCTTGCCATTACTTCAATTACAAAGGGAGCTATCAAGATTCCAATTTCTTTTGCTGCTGTGTTGCAGCTACTACTCTAATTGCCATGATCACTCCCACTCACACCATCACCAACACTGATGATGACGATGATGATGATGATGATGATGACAATATAATGCTTTAAAGTTTGAAAAAACACGTCATAAGTATTATCTCATTTTACCCTCATAACAAAAGTATTGCTACCCCCATTTTCCAGATGAGGAAATTCAGTCAAGTAGAAGTTAAATGACTTGTTCAGGGTCATACAGTCAACTGAATTTTCACATAAATCGAAGAGCTATATCATGAGCAGTGCCACACCTGGGTGAATCTATCTCACTAAATGGGCTAAAGCAGGTTGAAGATAACTGAAAGGCCTCAAAACATCACTAGTTAGACGGATGTCGACTCCAGACATGTGGAGACTTCCTCTGGTAGAACGGGTAGATGAGAACAATTTGTTCCAGTAGCCATGAAAGGAAGTTGACACAGGCTCTGTAGAGCACTTTGAACTTGGTCAGACATTGAAGATGGCCATCACCAGTCATCTTGACTTTTGTCTGGCCACTGGACTTCAATGATCTGGAAGAGAGAGTGTGGCTGATGACTTTGTGAAACTCTAATTCTCTTTAATTCAATTTGCACACCAGTCAATGACATCATCTGTGATGTCATTGGTCCTCTTCAAAAACAAAGAAAGAACTGAGGTGGGATTTAAACTTGGGCCTTCTAGACCCTAGGAACAGCAGCCCATCCACCTTTATCCGACATAGCACCACCACCACCTTCATCACACTCTTACTATTCCTAGAATTACTCCCCAGTACTTCATGTTAGGGACAGATCCTGTGATCATTGTGAGGGTTCAGTGAATGGTTATCTCAATGTGGGGCAACAGTTTAATTTCTGGTTAAAAAAAAATCAAACAAAACAAAAATAAAATTTAAAAACCTCATGTGATCTAAGAAAGTATCAATCCACTGGAACCTGGCCTGGTCAGGCCCAATCTAAAGATATGTGCTTTCTCAACACTTTAAAAAGAACATCATGAAGTTCAAACTTCTAGAGGATGTCAATCTGGATGTTAAAGGGCCATTAGTATATATCACAGGAGGATTGGTTGGAGTACCTGGGGATATTTAGCCTGCAGAAAACTTAGAGCACAATATTTTAGCTGTCTTTAAATGTTTGAAAGGCTGTCATTGAGAAGAATAGACTTGTGCATCATCTAAATGGAACGGTTGAGAACAAAGGGGAAGATTGCAGAGATACAAATTTAGGCTTAATGTGATTAACAAACAAAGGCAAACTTGATGACTGTAAAGAAAGAGATCACAGGATCATAATTTTAGAAGAGGAATGGACTTGGGAGGTCTTATAGTCCAACCTATATCACAGAAAAGAAAAATAGGATCTGGAGAGAGCGGTCAGTCATTATGTATCTATTAAGCATCTACGATGTGCCATGAACTGTGCTAAGCATTAGAGATCTAAAAAAGAGGCAATAGAGAGTTCTTGCCCACAAAGAGCTCACAATGTAATGGAGGAGACAACAAATACATAAGAACTGGACTACTAGGCATTGACTAAGAGAGGGAAGCCAATGAGGAATAAGGGTGAGGAAAGGCTTTCTGTAGAAGGTACAATTTTAGCTGAGGCTTAAAAAACAGCAGGAAGCAGATATAGTGAGTGTGAGTTCCCGGCATGGGGAAAAGTCAGAGGAAATATCCAAAACCAAAAGATGTTTTAGCTTCTTCATGGAAGAGCAAAGATGTAAATGTCACTGCGTCAAGAGGTATGCAGTGGGGATTTGGCTAGTTTCACACACCTATTAAATGTTTGAGGCTGGCTTTGAACCTAGAACTTTCTGACATTGAGTGTGATGAATGAACTATGTGCACTCAACAGTCCTATACATGCATCCTTCATGTAGGAAGTATTTCCACTTTGGGGAAACTGGATCTGTAAAGGATCATAACCTCAACCAGAGTAAGGGTGGCGGTAATCCTGTTCATACTAATGTTCCCTAAAAACACTTTTTTCATTGCCCCATGCTACACTTCTCTCACCAAAGCTCTTGTTATCTTCCTGTTCAATGTGGATTTCCTTATGTTGTTTCTCCTGAAACTTTGCAGTTTCCAGGAGATGACACAATCTTCTGCTATTCACTGTGCCACAAGGCTTTTTCATCTAGCGTTTTCAATGTACTCTGACACAGCACCTTGTAAGGTTAATAGAAAGGGAAGATCTTCCCTGCCCATTGGGGGAGGACTTGCCTTAGCGGTAAGCTTGTTTGTAGGAAAGCTCATACCTTTTGCTAATTTCCAATTAGGCACCGAATCACAGCAGTTGTGATGCCCTCTGGCTCTAAGATGTGGATATATACTCTGAGATAAACGTGTTGCTTTGGGGCTTACTCATTGGAAGTGATTGTGATTTAGCCAGAAGAGATTCTGGGTAGCTGTTAAGGAGCACCCTGGCTTTGAAAACCCAGATGTTGGTGCTTCTCTCTCTGCTAACTATGTATGTATAATGTTGTTCAGACAGTTGGATATGTCTGTTGATCTGTGATAATTTCTCAGACAGTCAGGAGCACTGTCTGTTGGTCTTTATTTCTCTGTAATTTCTGTTTGTATTTTCTCTGAAGTTCAGAGTGTTGACTTTTCCCTTGAACTAAGTGAATGATATATGTATGTCTAATTAAAGTAATATTGTTGACTCCCTTAAAGTTGCTTTCCTTTAGAAAAGCTGATCAAAGTATCCATGCTAGCAGCCCTCCTGTGTGCTGGTGTTATTGGTCTTACACCTCCACAGCAGCTGTGAGAAGCATTACCACTAGACCCTCCAATTCACTTTTTGAAAGCTCCAGTCAGGTTGTCCATCAGCAGGCTATGGTTTTTCTAAGAAGATTGGTATGGAGTTAAAGGATCAGGAGATCATAGAAAGAGATCTGGAAGGAACATTAGTAGGCTTTTGATTCCAATCTCCTCATTTTAAAGATGAGAGAGCTGAGGCACATAGGTGGGTTAGTTTGTGTAAGATTATACAACCTTTAATGCCTTACTCTATGTCCTATTCCCTTTCTGTCATGCCATTCTTTCTCTCAAGAGATTTCTTTTATTTAATTCAACAAAGGGTAAAGGCCCTTCTAACCCCATGAATCTTGGATGCACGATCCACAAGAATCTCACTGTGTGTTTCCCCCATCCTCTAAAGTTCTGCTAAATTCTTGTCCTGGTTTCCCCTTGTTCTGTGACATCAGAAGTGTAGGAAAGCCAGCATGGCTATACAATACTCCTCCCCCAAATCTTCAGGGTGTTCAGATCCCATTTTATTGCTGACAGCTCATGTGGTTGAGCACAGCCTGCATTTTTGGATCATCACTATAGAATGTTCTCACAGTTGATGAAAATGTAACTGAAGTGGGCTTTTAATTGGAAAGTTCTTGATTAGCCACTGCAACTGTAATGAATGCAAATTTCAACACTTTCGAAAAATTATACCCTACTGTGTGCCTCTGTTTTCTGCAATCAACAACAAATGAAGTACTGATTTGCCAAAATGATCATAAAAATATTATTTCATTGTGAATTTAATTTAATCTCAATCTCTGATCTGCTCATGGGTAATTTCTGGTTATAATGTTTGTTTACTGCTTTTAAAGGCCTAATTTTGAACTCTTAAAGATAGGATGACCCCAGAAAGAGAATATACATCACAGTATGTATTGGGAGAAGAACTGATTAAAAATATCCCTGAGAAGAAAGATGATTGGTCGTCCCAAGCAGAATCATCTAGTGAAGAAATGATCCCCATAGCTGAAAAAGACATCAGTGACCATTTGATTCAATTAATAAGATTTGCTGTGAAGGAAGCTATGGTTAAGTCATCTTCCTGTATAGGAACTGACTTTCAGTTCAATCTCTTTTCCCTTAAGGAAGACTTACTTTTTGGTAGTCGATTTGGCCATCATCCACATGGGACAAAATCATTCATTCATTTGTTTCTTTCTACATGCACAGCACTGTCCTATGTGCTAGACATACAAAGAAGGGAAGGGGGCAAGCAGTGTGGCATTCAAGGAGTTTACATTTTACTAAGGGACAGAATGTGTGGACAGAAATTAAAAAAAAAACAAAATTAATGCCCAGTAATTTGAGGTGGAGGAAGGGGCATTAGCAACTGGAGAGATGAGCATAAGTTAACACAGACTTATTAAGGTCCTATTCTATGCTAGACATTGTACTGGGTTCTGGTTATGCAAAACAGAATTAAAACTCCCCTCAAGGAGTTTACTTTCTATAGGCAGAAAAGTATATATACATGTATAAAAGCAAATTCCCACCCTAATCCTGTGTTCAATCATACAATATTCTTTTAAAATTAGAATAGAAAATTAACATATTTTTAAGACATGAAATGTGGCTAAGCAGATTCAAGCATTCTATCCGATGCAGTTTTTCTTGCCTTTGATACAGATATCACTGTACATTAAGGTTATAGATTTGTGCTAACACATGTAATTTGATACCTCTGTAGGACATCATTTAAAAACATTTTTCTAAGAAAAAATCACAACCCCAGCCTCTTTATTTAAACATTCATTAAAAAATACTTTCCTTCTTTCTCACTTGCCTAATTTGATTGGGGAAAGTAAGCAGGAAAGCCAATGTAAGATAAAAATCACTTGAATTGTATAGCCCTAGTACAGTTTATAAAGGGAGGCCATAATTTCTACCCCATCTACAAGAGATCAATACCTATACTGCAGACACTAAGTAGTTCACCAAAGAGCAACACTGTGAGGCAGACCCTATTAATGCCATTTATTTTTTCTTACCAATTAACAGAACGTGGCAATATGAGGTAGAAGAGTAACACAGAGTGACATTACTGAAACCCACCTGTCTGTGTACATTAAGAACACATGTGCATACAAACCGTAAGACCTAACCCCATACATTTTGCTCCTGCAGTACTGGGATTAAAAATTGGAACCCACTAGGGGCAAATTAAAAGTAAATACAAGCTATTTTCAGTGGGTGGGCATCAGCAACTTGAAACTCCCCTTTCCCCCAATACTGCTATCTAATAATTCCCCAATTCTTGTTGATTCTACTCCCTCAAAATCCAACCCCCACATCCATTCCGACTTATGACTCATGTTGCCATCATCTTAATTCAGCCACGTTTTACGCCTCCTCTGGACTATTGTGTTATCCGTTCTGTCTCTTTGCCACTGGTTTCTCTTCTATCAAACTTTTCTTTCCTAGAAGTAGCAAAATTGTATTCTTTGCACACAGGTATTGAGGATTAAGCTGCATTAAACAATTATCATTGGCTTCTCATTACTTTTATAATAGAAACCAGGCTCCTCACTCTGTCATGCAAAGCTCTTCAATATCTGTCTCCAAACTTTCCAATGTCATTTTGCTCTATTACCGCTCACACCGGCATACAGGAAAATTGAAATATTTATTGTTTACAAACATCATTGCAGCCACTCTTTTCTTCTGTACTCAATGACTAGTTTTCCTGGGGTGTAGTCTGGAAGGAACAGCAACAGCAATGACAACAATGGCGACCCCAACCTCCTTCTGCTACTTCAGACGCACCACTCCTTCCCTTCCGCTCAGGACAAGATCATGTGCTGTTTCCTCTAAAGGTGCCTTCTCTTCTATTGTGAGCTGATCTTGATCAGGGGAGAGAAAACAGAAAAGTGAAGAGAAAAGAAGCCAGGCTTTGCTATGTATAAGATAAGTCTCTTAGAGAAACTCACTTAGTCTTTTGGGGTTACATTTGTTTGTCTAAATGTCAAATGAAGGGGTTCAGATTTGATGGTTTTTAAGGTCTTTTTCAAAGTGTAGGAGTGTATAAACGTCTTCAAATTTCTTAGAACTCTTTCCAGGATCTCTCCTTCTCCCCTATTCTATTCTCTGATGCTGAGTCCCCCCAGATTACAACATCCCTGTCTTGACACCAGGATTACTTTGTATTCATATCATATATATTTGGCATTTACTTATTGATGATTATATTGTTTTGTTTTGTTTTCCCACTAGGATGCATGACTTTTGAGGGGAGAGATGGTTGCTTTTCATTCTCTCTATGTCTAGTTCAGTTCTTGGCACATAGTAAATTTTTAGGGTGAGGGTTAGTTGAATTAAAGGCTTATTATTACAAAACATACTAATCTCATTTGATCTTAAACTCTTTGAGAATATTTACGGCATAATTTTTCTTCTCTTCTCCCTCATGTGCCTAGAAGAAGGCCTTGGCCATTCTTCAATACATCATTTGATTTGTGATCACAGTCATTTTCTTACTCCCTAAAAGGTTGGAGATTATGTACCGACCTCTTATGGCTCTTGCCAATCACTCCCATAAATTCTCCAATAGGATCGACTCAGAATTCCGTGGCCTTCTTCTTATACGTTTAACGTAAATGGTACCAGTATTAACACTTGGACTACCCACATGCTATTTCTTGTTCCTTATCAGTGAACAATCCGCCCTCAAATATGATTATACATTCTGCAAATGATAAACTATTGGACCACATCTAAGCCAATATTGGAGATGCATTATGATCTCCTTAATTATACCATGAATGTATTCATTATTCTTCATACCTCTGTCAATGATCATTTTTTTTTGAAATTGTGTTCCATCACTTACAGCATCATAGCATCATTATGAAATAATTGATGCTTAAAACATATAAGGTTTAGTGTATATTTGTATGTGCGTGCACATATGCATGTGTATGTTGGGAGATAGAACAGTATCATTTAAAGGTCTATAGTTTTCCAGATGTAGCATAGCCTCCCTCGTCCTCCAGTTAATTACCCATATGTATCACCAGTCCAAGCCACATCTGTTGATGTCCTCTGTGTAATGCCATGCCAGTGGCTTTGGTCCTCTTCTAGCCTACCTCTACCCCATCTTTATTTTAGTAAGCTCATCAGCTTCCATAGATTCAATTATCATTTTTATTTAGATGATTCTCAGATCTAAATATTCTCTTTCCTGAGCTCCAAGCACACATCATTGATTTCCTGTTGAAAATTTCTTGATGGCCCATGCGTATCACAAAATAACATACATTATTCATTCAAGCAAGTATACTTCAGTCACTTTATGCTGGGCATTGGTGTTATAGAAACGCCCCCAAAACTGGCCTGGTCTCTAGGAGCTTATATTTTACAGGGAGAACAAATGCACAGAAACATTAAGTGAAAAATAAATATAGCCCATTGGAAATCATTTATTAGGCTCCTGCCTTGTGTTGCTAGGTACAATGCTAGGTATAAATCATCCAATGGAAAAATGACAGTCTACTAGTTTTATTAATTCATTCATTTTTAGTTTTCAACATTCATTTCCACAAATTTAGAATTCCAAATTTTCATCCCATATTTCCCCACCCCCACCCCAAGATGGTGTGCATTCTGATTACCCCTTCCCCCAATCTACCCTCCCTTCTATCAGCCCTGTCCCCTTCTCTTATCTCTTTCCCTTCTATTTTCCTATAGGGCAAGATACGTTTCTATATACCATTGCCTGTCCATCTTATTTCCAAGTTACATGTAAGAAAAATTTTTAACATTTATTTATAAAACGTTAAGTTCCACATCCTCTCCCTCCCTCCCTCCTTCCCACCCACCCTTATTGAGAAGGCAAGCAATTTGACATAGACTATACATGTTCACTCATTCAAAACACTTCCATAACAGTCATGTTGTGAAAAACTAACCATATTTCTCTCCACCCAATCTCCCCCTCAATCATTTTATTCTGTCCTTTGACCATGTCTCTCCTCAAAAGTGTTTGTTTCTGATTACTGTCTCCTCCCATTTTGCTCCCTTCTATCATCCCTGCCTCTCTTATGCCCTTCCCCCCTACTTTCTTCTAGGGGAAGATAGATTTTAATACTCAATTGAGTATTGTGTTATTCCCTCCTTAAGCCAAATCTGATGAGAGTAAGGTTCACTCATTCCCTCTCACCTCCTCCCTCTGCCCTACCACTGTAAAAGCTTTTTCTTGCTTCTTTTATGTGATAATATACCTCATTCTACATCTCCCTTTCTCCTTCTCTAATTATATTTCTCTCTCACCCTCTAACTTTATTTTTTAGATATCAACCTTTTATATTCAATCCACCCTCTGCCCTGTGTCTATATACAGAATATATGTGTATATATATATATATATATATATATATATGTATATATGTATATATATATAATATGTATGTATGTATGTATGTATGTATGTATATATTCCCTCCAACTACCCTAATACTGAGAAAAGTCTCATGAGTTACAATATCTTTCCATGGAGGAATGTAAACAGTTCAGCTTTAATAAGTCCCTTATGATTTCTCTTTCTTTTTATCTTTTCATGCTTCTCTTGATTCTTGTATTTGAAAGTCAAATTTTATGTTCACCTCTGGTCTTTTCATCAAGAATTTTTGAAAGTCCTCCATTTCAGTGAATGACCATTTTTCCCTTGAAGTATTATATTCAGTTTTTTCTGTGTAGGTGATTCTTGGTTTTGATTCTTGTTCCTTTGACCTCCAGAATATCATATTCCTAGCCCTTTGATCCCTTAATGTAGAAGCTGGTAAATCTTGCATTATCTTGATTGTGTTTCCACAATACTTGAATTTTTTCCTTCTGGCTGCTTGCAATATTTCCTCCTTGATCTGGGAACTCTGGAATTTGGCCATACTATTCCTCGGACTTTTTCTTTTAGAATCTCTTTCTCTGGATTCTTTCAATATCTATTTTCCCCTCTGGTTGTAGAATGTCAGGGCAGTTTTCCTTGATAATTTCTTGCAAGATGATGTCTAGGCTCTTTTTTTTGGATCATAGCTTTCAGGTAGTCTGATAATTCTTAAAATCTCTCTCCTGTGTCTATTTTGCAGGTCAGTTGTTTTTCCAATGAGATATATCACATTGTCTTGTATTTTTTCATTCTTTTGGTTTTGTTTTGTAATGTCTTGATTTCTTATAAAGTCATTAAAATTACTCATTTTTTAAGGAACTATTTTCAGAGAGCTTTTGGACATCTTTTTTCATTTGGTCAATTATGCTTTTTAAGGCTTTCTTCTCATTGGATTTTGGACCTCTTTTGCCACTTGGATTAGTCTATTTTTGAAGGTATTATTTTCTTCAGCATTTTCTTGTGTGTGCGTGTGTGTGTGTGTGTGTGTGTGTGTGTGTGTGTGTCTCCTGTAGCAAGCTGTTGACCTGTTTTTCATGATTTTCTTGCATCACTCTCAGTTCCCTTCCCAACTTTTCCTCAACTTCCCTTACTTTATTTAAAAAAAATGAGCACTTCCAAGGCCTGTGACCAGTTCATATTTTTCTTAGAGGCTTTGGATGTAGGACCTTTGATTTTGTTGTCTCCTGGTTTTATGTTTTGGTCATCCTTGTGTATCCCCAATCTGGCTAGCAATTTCTTTGGGGGTGTAAGATCCACCCACAGCCAGCACCCGGAATGCTGCCAACAGCACAGGTTCTTTTGATCTGCTTAACTAAGGAAAGCAAGGTGAAAGGGTTGAAAAGCTTACTTTAATTCAGTATACAAATATCATTCACTTAATTCAGGGGGAAAAGCCAGCACCCTGAACTTCAGAGTAAATTACAAACAAATTACAAACATCAACAGACAGACCCAATACAGATTCATTGTTACCAACATCTAGGTTCAGCCCGGGAGCTCAGAACAAGGGCTGGCCCAGAGTCATGCATGCCACTACTGCTTTGCCACCACTGCTATGCCAAAGAGCTCCAAAGAACAGACAGCCAAACCCTGGTTTTTATATCTTTTTTAGTGTCAGGGGTGAGTCACACATGTGGCTCACCCACGTGACCTAGAATCGTCACAAAGAGGCAGATTTAAACCCACGTGGTCTAAAAGCCTCTGCTCTCCCAGACATGTAAACTAGGCCCTCACTGGAGTTAGCCCCACCTTGGGCCCCACCTTAGTCGCCAATCCACACCCACTAAGGTTTTACAACTAATAGGGGTTTGAACCTGGGGCTTAGCACCTAGCAAGGCTCATTGAATTACTCAAAGGAAACAAAAGCCAAACTATTCAAGGGCACTTGTTGAACTAAGTGCTAAGGAGCCCATTTTTGGTTACCAACACACCTTGTAACCAAAAGAAGATTCTATAGTCTGATGTCTTTTTTTCTGCTGTTTGCTAATTTTCCCAGCCAATTACTTGACTTTTTAACTCTTTGTTAAAGTAATTCTCTGCTTCCAGTGTGAAGGGTGTATTGTCCCAAATTTCAGGGATTTTGTGCAGCTGTTTTCAGAAATATTCCTAGAGACCTGTAAATTTTCAGTTTTTCCAATGCTGTATGATCAAAAGAGAAGTGTTTCCTCCTTTCCTGGTTTGTTCTCTTCTCTGTGAGTAACCACAAGCATCCTTTTCTTCCTTTAAATGGTGAGAAGGATTCTCTCTCCACTGCTACCAGGAACTCCACCAAGCCAGTTATCCTCCTCTCCCCAGGACTGTCACCCAGGATTGTGACACAGTTTGAATCACAGGCAAAGCAAGAAAATCCTGCTTCAGAATCAGCAAAGAGATCCCTGTAATACCCCTCTGATCAGCTACTTGATCCCCCCACCACCTGTGGGACAAGAGCTCTGGAAGGAACTGCTGCCACTGACCTGGGGCTGGGGATGGACATTCCTCCTCTCTCACCCAGGTTGGACAGATCTTTCCCACTGACCTAATTTTTCTTTGGCCTTTATTGGTTGAGAAGTCTGGAAACCACTACAGCTGCCAGTGAGTCAGTCCCCTGAAGCCTGCTCTGGCCCTCTCTATGCCTGTGTGGCCCATGCTGGACTTAGCTCTTCTCTCAGACTGGTGCAACAGACATTTCCTGTTGACCTTCCACATTTTCTTGAGCTCGATATTTGTTTCACTCTCTCATTTTGTTGGTTCTGCAGATCTAGAATTAGTTTAGAGTCATTTTTACAGGTATTTGGAGAGGTTTTGGGGAGATCTCAAGCTAGTCCCTCCTTTTACTCTGCTCTCTTGGTTCTGCCCTCAGACAATCTCTACTCTCAAGGGCTTTGCACTACAATGGGGGAGGGGGTGAATCATAAAACATACTTCTTCTATGTTTGTATCCCCTACCCTTATCACAATGATTGGTATACAGCAAGAACTCAAAAAATGTTTTTCATGAATTTATTCATTCAGTCATATACATATATAGCTGCATATGCATGATCGAATGCACAGTAAATTTAAAAAAAAAAAAACCATAAGAATAAGAAAGCATTAGCAGCTGAGGGCATCAGGAAAGCCCTTCTACAAAAGTTGATCTAAATCTTGATACAAATAGGGCATTTTAAGAGACAGGAAACAGTCAATGCAAAGGCTTGGAGAGAGGAGATTTCTCCTTCTGATTATCCCCACTGTGTCATTGTATACTTCAATTGTTCCCTTTCTACTTGTTCTCCTACTGCCCAAAATCATGACTACGTTTCCCCATTTAAAAATATCAATAGGTATGATCCCTTATATCTCTTCCATTTTGTGATCAAAATAATTGAAAGCAGTCAACAATCAATTCCACAATATCCTTTCATCTCCCTTTTTCTTAATTCCCTGCTGTCTGAATTCCAATTCCATCTCTCAGTTGAAGTTTCCTTAACCAAGAATAACAGTGATGGCAGAATTACTGTCTGTTGGTCTTTTTTTCAGTCATTATCCTTTTTTTAATTTTCTTGAAGCCTTTGACCCTGATAAAGACTATCTTTTCCTAGATACTCTATGCTCTCTAGGCTTTCATGAAGCTACTCCCTCTCTCTTGCCTGCTGTCTTTCTCACTGTTCCTTCTTAGTCTCCTTTGCTGGATTTTCATTGAGCTCAAATCCAGTTACCATGGATGGTGCCCATGGCTCTGACCTGGGTTCTCTTCTCTTCTTTCTCCATAGTACTTTGTTCAGTGTTTTCATGAGCTCCCATATATTTGATTCTCATATAATACTAAGGATTCTCAAACTAACTTATCTGACCCTTACCTCTCTCCTCACCTGCAATCCCATATTTCCAGCTACCCATTGCACAACTAATATGGGACATCCTTTAGACATCTTAAACTCAACCTGTGCAAAGCTGCATGATTTCTCTCCCTTCTATTGTCCTTTCTTCCTAATTTTCCTATTTTGATAACATTCAGTACCATCTGAGTGACCTCACTTCACAACCAACATGTCATTTTTTACTTCTCCCTCTCTGTCATTACTCACTTCTAATCTGTTACCAAGATTTATTGGTTCTACCAAGAAATCCCAAGATCTCTTGGATATAACTTCTTTCTGTTTTACACTACCACCTCTTGATGCAGGCCCTTGTCACCTCCTCTCTGACCTATAGATTTCTCTCCTCATTTCCATCCATCCTCCACTCTTCTGGTAAACTAATCTTCCTAAAGCACAGGTCTGATCATACTGCAGTCCCTCTTCTACCCCATTAAAAAAAAAACTCCAGTGGTTTCTTATTACCTCCTGATCATCTATGTTTTTCACCCTGAATTCTGTGATTCAGTCACTCTGTTCCTCCCATGGGACATCTTGATGGCTTCCTTTGAGTCACACTAAAGTTCCAGCTACTGACAAGAAGGTTTTCCTTTTTCTCCTTAATTCAGGGCCTTCCCTTGTTGATTATCTCTCATTATTGTACAGATATAGAAATCCATAGATATGACAATCTCTGTCTAGATAAGCTCTGTTTGTATCATTTACATGTACTTTTTTGAATATTGTTTTCCCCATTATATTGAACTCCTTGAGATGAGGGAGCAGGTTCTTTTTTTTCTTTGTGTCTTCAGGGCTTTGTACAAGACCTGACACCAAATAGGTGCTTAATAAATCCTTCTTTACTTTGGGTGATTTGCCCAGTCATTTGCCTTACTTGTAAAGAACAATAAGTAGGGCAGTGTGTCTGAACCTTTGAATGATTGGGGGATGGGGCAAATGTAAAGTGTGAGAAGACCCAAGATATAGGAAGGACTAGGTTGTAAATACATTTGAATGAGAATCATAGATAGGAGAGGGGAAGAGGGAAGGGAACAAACATTTATTATTTACCTACTGTATATCAGACACTGTGATAAGCATTTTTACAAATATTAACTCATTTGATAATAAGGAACTATTAGAATTTATTGCGTAGGTTCGGGCTGGTGGTGAAGCTGGTTTTACATTGTCATAGTCATGCTTCCTATATGGATCAAGGACTACAAAGAACTCTTTCCCTCCTTTTCCTCTTCCTCTAACTTATATGAGCATCACCTTCCCCATTGCAAATATCAAAGGGAGACACCATTCATCAACTGCCATCTCCCCACAAACCACTTCACAAAATTACAAATGGTGCAAGTCAGTTTATAAGGATGAAAATGTGTTAATATTTTAACGAAAATGCAAAGAAGGCTTTTCATTCTGTTATTCTGTTATGCGCTTAGAAGAAATTCTCTCTGAAGGAACTAAAGGGTAGCTAGCTAGGAGCTCACAAAGAGTGGCAAAATCCCTGGTGGCACATTAGAAAGGGGGACATACTCTCTAGGGAGGAAAATATCATAATTTAGGTCAGCAAATAGCCTTAAAGTTTGTCACTTTTGGCTGCAGAAAAGAGAACCAATTAGGGATTCAAGAAATAATTAGTCTTAGAAGAAAGGAGTTGAGCTGAAGCCCAGGGAGACCAGTTAAGCAACATGCCCTGGAAGGACTCTGTAAAGAGAGAGTCCTGCAGCACTCAAAGTAGAGCTGCTGTGACCACCGGGCTGTTTGGACCTCCCTCCCAATGTCCTTTCTATGCCTGTTCCCACTTCCTGCTAATGCTGTACATATTTTTGAGACTATTCCCCAATTTTTTGGAGGGGTTATTTTGTTACTATGTTCTTACAAAGTCATCTGAGGAAATGATTTTTCATCAAGCAAATTGTGTTTATGTACTAACTTCTAAAGACAAGTGCACAAGTACCTTCTCATGAGCTATCGTCTTTAAAGGTAGATGTGCCAAGCACTTTCAGTCTTAGTGCAGTGACTTCTCTGGGAACCCAACTTTCAAGTGCCAGTTGGGTGGTAAGAGTCACCTCATAGAGGATACAATATTAGAAGCATTTTTGAAAATAAAATGAATTGCATGAACATGAGATACTAAGTGTTTTAATTTCATACAGCACATTTCTACTAAGATATAAAGAATATAAGTACATGCCACTTTAGGTCCAAATCAAATAAAAATAGAGCTTAAGTAAAGAAGGAATAATTCCGACAATCAGAAGTGGAGAGAAATTCAAAAGTCAAAGTACACTAAGAATTAAATGAAACAGTCCCTCCCTTTGGGAGCTTACATTTTACTGGCGACAGTGGCCCATGAATAAAAAATTTGCCTGATTATTTGAAAAGGAAGACTGAGAAGTGTTACTTAATGTCCTTTTGCCTCAGATGCCTCAACTGTAAAATGGGCCCAATAATAGTTCCTATCTCATAGGGTTGTCGTAAGGATCGAACAGGATGACATTTATAATGCACTTAGCATAGTGCTGACCAAAACAATGCAATTGTTCTTAACTTGTGGGAGCCTGGAAAGTTTTCTTATGAAAAGCAGCACCTGGGGAGAATATTGGTGAACTCTGGGACTCAAAGAGCAGAGAGGAAGAATGAATGCTTTCACTTCAAAATTTCACTTAAAAAATGCTTTGTTGTAATTGGAGGAAAGCTGCTTTCATGAACACCATTGGTGTATTTACTTTTAATAGTAAGCCATAGACACAGTTAGGGGCAGCTAGGTGGTGCAATGGAGAGAGTGCTGAGCCTGGTGTTGGGAAGACTCATCTTCCTGGGTTCAAGCTCAGCCTCAGAAACATACTGGCTGTGTGACGCTAGGCGCATATTTTAACCCTGCTTGCCTCAGCTCCTCATCTCTAAAATGGCTACAGAGGGAAACAGAAAACTACTCCATTATCTTTGCCCAGAAAATCTCAAATGGAGTCAGGAAGAGTAAGACACAACTGAAACAACTGAATTACAAAACAACAACAACCATAAGACACAGTTAACTCAAAGTTTGCATAGGTACTAACTATACCTACAGGACAGTTTCCATACCAGGAGTTCACTTTGGTGATGGAATTACAGGCCCAGATCAAAAAGGGAAGAAAAGAAATACATTTGCATAATAAACCTTGAGTTTAAGTTGACGTTGAAAGAATTATCAATTTTGGTTCCTTTGGTTTCATAGTCAATACCCTAATGGTGTCTATAAGCTCAAGAAGGCAATGTGTGGTCAAGATACAAGAACTGCATTATAAGTAAGACATGGCCTGAAGCATAGATGGGAACACCAGAAGTCTCAGCCCAAGCTCTGTTTCCTAGGATTCCATTTAAGTTTAACAAGTACGAAAATATGTGCGCCATAAGAAAAAAAAAATTGCTGGCAGTATTTTCTATACTGGAAAAACAGTGTGGAATGGAGTTGTCAGGAGCAGCTCCTCAGAGGGATTAGAGCTTTAACTGAGCTGAAAATGATCAATAGGATTTGGAAAAGAATGGAAGAAGTAGTAACTTTTCCAAGGAGGGCCAAGAAAAAGGGGAAATATTGGCGAATCACAAATTGTAACGAAGAACAATGAGAGTGGATCTGAAGGTTCTTTGAGTTGACTTAATGGGAAATCAAGGCAGATTAATAATGTGATAAGCAATTCAATTGGGATCCAAGTTTTACAAAGTGATTTCTTCCTGACAGCAATGGGAGATATCATTGTTGCATTTTAATAGATGAATATCTTAAGCTCAAAGAGATTAAATGCCTTGCCCAAATTCGTAAATGTATTGTGCTATAATGCTAGCTATTATTAAAGATAGAATCTACTTCAGACAAAATCTAATCCAACTCCCTAATTCTAAATATGGGGAAACCAAATCCTCTAGAGTTGAAGTACCTCAATGAAGGTCAAGATGTATTAAGTGTCAGGGCCTGGTTTTGACAAGAGGTCTTATTCCAATTGGATATTTCTGTACTTAAGCAGCTTGGCACAGGAAGTAACTGAGATAGTCAATAAGTACTTATTAAGGATCCACTGAACTGTGCTAAGTAACAGGGATACAAAAAATGTCAAAGGACAACCCCTGCCCTCAAGAAGCTTACTGTCTGATAAAAGATAAAAGGGTAAAAGAAACAAACAAATATGTTCATAGAGAATGCACTACAAGATACAGCATCAGAAAGACCTCATTTCAAATTCCACCCCTTCCATTTCCTAGCTGCATGGCTCTGACCCTCATTTTTATTATTTCTATCTAACCTGTATTACTGATGTCATGCCTTAGTAGGAATACCCACCTATCTAAACTGCTTTGTAAAACCTTCAAACTCCGAGTCACTTCATATCGGTATTTCCACTACAACCAATCAATTAATGAAGAGTCTAACAATTAAAATGTGTCATCATTATTATAATTTTGCACATGATATACAGGCGTATATATGATATGATAGAATGGCATCATTAAGTTCCCTTCTACATGTCGCGTACTATGCTAGCCAACAAAAAATGCAAAGGCAATAAATGAAACAATCTATATTTGAAAGAAGTGTGAACACTAACAGGAAATATGCAAGTGTCTACAGAATAAGTAAGAATAGTCTAAGTACAAACAAATGCAATGCATTTCAGTAGAAGAGAGTTTAGGAGTCTAGTTTCCAGCCTCTGGGGGCATCAAGAAAGGTTTCAACAGTTACAGTTAGGTGGCAAAGTGAGTACAGCACCAGCTCAGGAACCAGGAGGACCTGAGTTCAAATCCAGCCTCAGACACTTGACACACTTACTAGCTGTGTGACGTTAGAGAAGTCACTTAACCCCAATTGCCCTGCCTTCCCCCACTCCAAAAAAAAAAGAAAAAAAAGAAAGGTTTCAACAAAAAGGTGGCCCTCTCTGTGAGCCTCCAAGGGAGATAGCTAGGGGATGAAACAGAAGTAAGGAGGGAATGCATTCCAGTCCAGGCATGGGAACAGCCAATACAAAACTACCCCAGCTAGTTAATGGCAGAGCAAAGCTTTGAATCCTGTCTTCTGGCTCTGGGTCCAGTCATTTTTCTACTGCACTGTGTTTCATGAGGATGTCTTGTTTCAACAATCTGGCTAGCAGCTGTTGTGTGGGTGAAAGACCAACACACACACAACAACAGGAATGCTGCCAAAGCCCAGGTTCTTTTGATCTGCTTTACTAAGGAAAGCAATGTTAAGGGGTTAACAAGCTTACTTTAATTCAGCATACACATACCATTCACTTAGTTGAAGGGGAAAAGCCAGCACCCTGAACTTCGGAACAAATACTAACAAATTACAAACATTGACAGACAGACCAAATACGATTCATAGTTACCAACATCTAGGTTCAGCCCGGGAGCTCACAACAAGAGCTGGCCCAGAGTCACGCGCACCACCATGACCATGGGTAAGAGCTCCGAAAAATAGAAAGCCAACCCCTAGTTTTATATCTTTTTCAAGGTCAATGTTTACTCACACTTGTGACTCACCCACATGACCTAAAATGATCACAAAGAGGTGACTTAAACCCACATGGTCTAAAAGCCTCTGATGTCCCAAAC
Source organism: Trichosurus vulpecula (assembly GCF_011100635.1). Taxonomy (NCBI): domain Eukaryota; kingdom Metazoa; phylum Chordata; class Mammalia; order Diprotodontia; family Phalangeridae; genus Trichosurus; species Trichosurus vulpecula. The sequence goes on along the minus strand of NC_050576.1, from coordinate 5,551,804 downwards.
ACGCCACTCAAACCCATGTATAAACTAGGCCCTCCCCTGAGGCAAAGAGGTCACCAAGGACTCCCAATCTAATCAAGGAAACAAAGGCCAAACTCTTCAAGGATATTTGGTTGAACTGAGGGCTAAGAGCCCATTTTGTTTACCAACACATGTCTGAAAATAGAACACTTCTAGTAGCTGGGAGAGGATGCCAGTTAGGGAACCTTCAGCCTTGAGGACACATGTTGCCCTCTACATCCACAAGGGAATCCCTTTGACTGAATCTAAAACTCGCAGAACAAATCCATTTATTAAGGGGATTTGTTCTTCAAATTTTGGATTCAGTCAAAGGGTTGCACTTGAAGACCTAGAGGGCCACATGTGGCCTTGATGCCAGAGGTTCCCCACCCCAGCTAAATCTTCATACAGCATCATATAGTGAACCATTATAAACCTCTGATCAAAAGAACAGAATATTAAAAGTGGAGATTAAAGACAGTTAGTGTCAGTATTCTGAGGGAGAGCAAAGATGAAGGGAGACTAGACAGTCAGGAGTGGCAGTTACCCAACAACTAGGTCTGTGGGTCAAAATTTATTCTAGCCAAAAAATGAACTGAAAATTGAGATTTGGAATGTCAGCTTGCCTGTGACTGATTTTAATCACTTTGGAACAGAGTTTGGTGCCTGAGGCAAGTTGACCAGAGATTTCAGTCCGGATTAAAGCCAGTAGCCTTATTCAAATACAGGCAAATTGGTTCTTTGGCACTGTGTAGACACAATACCTCTGTGATTGAATGGATTTTTGACTTAATTGATTTGGTGTATTGGCATCAGGTGGAAAAATCCTTAGTGATGTTGTTGAGGCAAATAATCCTTAACTCAAAAAAAAACAACCCTCTTCTGAACTGGGACTTCAATTTGATGGTCCATTTTGAGTTTCTCTTCTGTTTGAGAGAAGACACATGGTTCTTCCATGAAATTTCTTTTCCATCACGGCCTTTGATCCATTTATGTATCCCTGCCAAGTGTATTAGGAAGTCAAAACATCTGTGAAAATTCTATTCCAGTGGTATAATCTATCTTTCATATTGCTAGTGTCTTAATCACGAAGTGGAGGGGGGGGCTGGAATGGAGTGAAAGGCCATTGGTTTGGATCTTGGATACAATGCTTACTTCTCTGACAGTTGTTAAGGTGTTTTCCTTTTCTTGGCCTCAATTTCCTCATCTGTAAAATAAGGAGGTGGGACTAGGTCATCTCCAAGATCCTGTAAAGGTCTTCACAGTGTTGTCTTCAAATTCACTGCTCTTTGGGATGTAACAATAACAGATTCTGACAGTGTTACTGTGGCTGGAGCCCTAGCTTGGCTACAGAGACTGAGGCCACATATTGAAACCCTTCTGATAATGCCTATTATCATTGTGACATTGTAAAAGTCACTTAATTCACCTGAGCCACAGTTTCCTAAACTAGAAAATTATAAGGATGGGTTAGATGACCAGTGGAGGCCCCTGTAACTAGAGAAATTAACTGACAGAACTAATTAGCTGCACCAAATATACTGAATTCTCCAATAGACTTTCATATAATCAATCAAAACAAAATAGGAAAATTTAAATGTGGATCAACTGTACTTCCCTCCCTTTGAAAAAAAAAAATTAGCGTTCTAAAGGCACTAAATGTTCCTTATTTTTTCAGATATTATTGGTGTATACATTATGTCTAGTTATTTTTATTTTGGGGGAGGCTTGAATTTTATGACAGGGTGTCAGTATTATTTCAAAAAGAAATCAGCTCTGATCTGATAACATAAAATTATCAAGGAAACATTTCTTAAAAGATAATATGTTTTAGAGCCTTACACAGTCCCTCAAATTTTCCAAAACACTTTACAATCATGTGAGAGCCTTAGAACAAGCCTATGGGGTATTTCTGTATTTCTGTATTTCTGTTCTTATTTTACTGTAAAGTAGATAAATGTCATTAAAGAGAGTTGTCAGTCTAGTCATTTAGTGTCAGTCATGGGATGCCATCCAAATATTCTTGACTCGTATCAGTAGTCTAGTTAATATGTCATACAACCTCTCTCTCTGTCTCTCTGTCTCTCTCTGTCTCTCTGTCTCTCTCTGTCTCTCTCTCTCTCTCTCTCTCTCTCTCTCTCTCTCCCTCTCTCTCTCCCTCCCTCTCTCTCTCTCCCTCTCTCTCTCTCTCTCCCTCTCTCTCTCTCTCTCCTCTCCCTTCTCCCTTCTCCTTTCTCTCTCCATCCATCTCTGTGTTCATCTCTATCCACCTGCATCCATCTATCTACCTATCTATCTGTCTGTCTATCTATCTCTCTGTCTCCAGAAACAAACAAACAAAAAAACCCTGCCTTCAAGGAACTTATAATTTATTGGGAAATATATGCGCATGCACACACATGTGTGTGTGTGTTTGTGCTTGTGTGTGTGTGTATGTGTGTATAATCCCTAAAGTGACAAGTCAGTTATTGGGTAAAAGTCCTAGAAGTTGGGGGCATCAGTAACTTTTCTGTATAAAAGTGATCATTGAGTTGAACTTTGAAGGAAACTTGGGATCTGAAGAAGCAGAGCCAGAGATGGGGAGCAATATTCTTGACTTGGGTGAAAGTTCTATGGATAAATTGTAAGAAGATGGGTCTGCATAGGCAGAAGAGAGAATACCATGGAAAAAGCCCTGATGGATTAGTGGAAAGCACACTGTAAGGGCTTCATAGTTTGTCCTAAAGGCAACAGGGAGTCACTGGAACTTTGTGAGTAACAGATGGCCATGGCCAGAACCATTCTCTAGCAACATCACTTCAGCAGCTGTATGAAGGATGGGTTGGAAAGGTGGGGAATATGAGTCATGAAGACCAATTAAGAGACTATTGAAACATTCCAAATGAAAAGTGATGAAGTCCTGAATGACAGTTGTTGATATGAATGGAGAAATGGGGAAGCAACATTTTAAGAGATGTTGTAGAGATGTAGTATAATAGAAAATACTTGGTAAATAATTGAATATGAGGTGTGAGGGAAAGGAAAGAGCTTATGATTAATTGGGAATGGTGAGACTGGGTAATTTATTGGTAGTGTCCTTGAGAAAAGTAGGTAAGTCAGGGAGTGGGGTATTTATTTATTTTTGAATTAGGAAAGAAATTAATTATATTTTGGACGTGACCTTAAGATGGCTATAATTGATCCAATGACATTTTTTTCTAATTTTGAGTTGGTGATATAAATTTAGACTTCCAGAAAGGACAAGGACTAACTATAGAGATATGAGAGTAATAGACATATTAACGATCACTAAACTCGTGACAGCTGAGAGTTCACCAATTCATGGTGTATACAGAAAAGATGGCCCCAAGTCCGAGTCTTGGGGAAACCTACCCATTAAGCAGGAGAAGCATTATCACTCCCATTTTACAGATTTAGATTAAGTTGGCAGACTTGTACAGGGTCATTTAATTATATGAGGTGGGATCGAAACCAAGGGTTCCTCACCCCAACTGCCTCTCCACGTTGTCATTGTCCTTGGAGTACGAATCCATAATCGCTTCTTCATTACTTCAGGTAGACCAAATTTCATCCTTCTCAGCTAATGCAGAGGTTTTTCCTTTACGATATTTGTAGGTGAGAAAGGGGAAAGGAAATAAGCATTTATATCTCTCCTATTTTAAGTGCTTTATAAGTTATTTCATTTGTTCCTTACAAAAACCCTAAAAGGTCAATGCCATTATTATCCCAATTTTTCAATTCAGGAAACTGAGGCACACAGCAATTAAGTACCTTTGCCAGGGTCACAAACCTGGTAAGGGTCTGAAGTTGGATTTGAATTCACTTTTTCTTCACTTGAGGCCCAATGCTCTATCCATTGAACCATCTAGCTATCTTATACATGAACTTCAAGAGTTGCAATGGAACCAATTATTTTCTAACTAGGTGAACAACCTTTGTTCAGGCTCTCTACATTTAGGTAAACTGCACCAACAACACATGTACAGTGTATTAACACAGTCATACTACACATATTTTCAGCTTGGAAAGACCTCATACATTCATAAAACCAGAAAGATAATTCAGAGTGAACTAGCCTCTCAACAGACATTTTTTTTTTCTTAATTTAGTGTCAGGCATAATAAAATAATAAGAAAAAATAAAAATAAGTTGAAGAAAGTGAGACACTGAGAGGGGAAGTAGCTCTTTGACTATCACATAATTCATAGTTAGCAGAGCCAGGATTCGAAGCCAAGTCCCATAAACTCAAATTCAGTCTTCTTTCCACTATACCATGGGGCCAGAGCTCATACTTTACTGCTATAGCTTTGGAGCCCAATCTCTCCTCTATTTTATAATGTGATACAGTAGGAGAACTACATATATAATTTAGAAAATATTTGGGAGGATTATTTTACTTGCTGAAATGTAATTTATATGAAAAGAGGTTTCATTAGTTAATTACTTCATTACTTAAGATTACTTCAAGGAACTACTCAGACATATTCCATTTAGGTAACAGCCACACAAAGTCAGGTTTGTAGAATACTGCATAGGACACCATCATTATGGTGTGATTTTAGGGAGACCTGATTTGGGGGCAATTATGGAATCTTTGATTTACTGAATCATCCTGTTGATTTATTCCCATTAGCTACATTGTTATAATCCAGCCACAACCCATTTGATGTAAGGCTGTATCACTTGCTAAAATATGAATACATATGGGGGAAAATTATCAGCCATCCATATCTCCATGTGAATGGGTCAATTGGTCCCTTTCTTGTGAACACATTTGAGTTTGGGGCAGAGTGCCTGAGAGAAATGGACAATTGGTGGAAAGGAGTGAAAGGTCCAGAAAAGGATTATTGGAAAAAGTCTGACAAATTTCATTGACTTCACATTTTGGCTTGAGAGGGGCCAGTAGTCCCATTAATGTGATTGTCCTCAGCAAGGATTTGTTTGAAAGAAGAGGTTCTATACCTGGAAAACACTGACTGCTAAGGGCCCCATTTCCAGGCATCATCAGTATCCTTGAGTTTGGGCTTTCTAACATTTTGACAACTGCATTTCAGTGTAATAGATTTCTTTCGTTACCCTATGAATTTTATATTATGCATTTAAAACATTCTTGAAGTGTTATTAGATGTCATCTAACTGCTGCTGAAGAGATACATCTCTCTCTCTCTCTCAATCTCTCTCTCTCTGTCTCTCTCTCTCTCTCTCTCTCTCTCTCTCTCTCTCTCTGTCTCTCTCTCTCTCTCTCTCACACACACACACACACACACATACAATTAAGAATTTCTGATCTAAAGTAACAAATCACATGTTAAATTATATTTCAGTGAGAAAAAGAATGAGATGAAATGGAATGGACTTTTAACTGAGACCTATGACTTTTAAGTATGTGGTCTTTTTCATTAATTAGCTATGCAAATGGGGATAAGTTGTTTGATATTTCTGGGGCTAAATTTTCTGAAAGAGGTTTGTAAAAATGGGTTCACTGATTGTAAATTCATCTCTAAAATTAGGAGGTTGGACTGGGTGAGCTCTTAGGTCTCATCCACTTCTCAAATTATATAAGCCTATTAACTCTAATCTCCCCTTCTAGCTCTCGATTTTATGATTCTGTGAACTACTGATATCTCAGAATTGAGATGTTCAAGGAATGAATTTGAAAGGGAGGATGAAAATTACCAAATCCTGTAGGGCAAAGACCACATTTCACATTCATCAATTTACCTGTCAACATTTATTAAGCACCCACTATGTGCGAGAGGCTTTGCTAAGTCCTATAGGAACAAAAATTAAAAATGACAGAATCCCCATTTAGAAGGACTTCTGTGTTCTGATACATCCTTTTTTTTATCCTTCACATTACCTACCACCAACCTTGACATAATGAATGCACTCAACAAATGATTTTTTACATCTCTTCATATGCTATGAGACGGTGCTGGGTTTTGCATAATACTCCTCTGCGTTCGGAACTCGCCTTTGCTATTTACCATTAGGAACCATAACATTGAAATAGTGAACAGGATTGAATTGAGTTACAGTATAAAACTTCAGTCACAGGAGGGAATTTGAAAATTAGAAGTGAGCACACATGCACACACACACATGCACACACATGCACACGGACACACAAAGCATTGCAGTCACAAAAGGAAATCATATCAGAAGAATTGCTTAGCCCAAGGAATTCACACATCTCTATAACCCCTGAATGACTCAAATTCAAAACAGTTGGTCATTCTTATGGTCCTCTTCAAGATACTTTCCAACATTATATCCTTTTTAAATTGTGACCTGGAAAATGAACCCTATATTGCATATGTGGTCTTTTTGATCTAGAGAAAAATACTTTCTGGACCTCAGATTATTATTCTTTCTAGCGAGAAAAAAATGAAACTTCTGTTACCAAACTCCAAAAGTTGTTCATTAATATAAAAATACCTATAAAGTACCAGATAAATTAAGTTATAATAATAACTTATTACTGTTATATATTATTATATATAATATTATATATATTACTATTATATAATAATAACATTATTACTATTAGTAGTAGTAGCAGCAGCAGCAGCAGTAGTAGTAGTAGTTTTAATAGGCCTGTGATTTTTTCTGCATAAGGAACTCCAGATGAAGGAACTCTCAACCAACGTAAATCTGCTTTTACTTAGCACATAGTCTTCAAGAGTTCTCTAGGCATGGGTCAGAAAACTACGGATTATGTAACAAATCTGCCCCTAAAACATTTTAGACACTCCTGAGGTAAGATTGGTTTTTACACTTTTATTTGGCCAACAGGCAATAGTGGGCCAGCTCCCACCCTAAAACATTTAGAGATTAATTGATCTGTCCAGGGCGATATAGTCAGTGTGATGAAAGGGAGCTCTTGAATCCAAGGCCTCTGTTTTGAAGAATGGTTCTCCATTATGTCTATCATCCTCATTTTCCCCATTCTGAACCTCATCCTCATGGGCATCATCATTATTTTTACCTTAATTATCAAATTTGCATCATCTTAATCTGCATTCATTTTTATTAATATTATCAACCTGAACTTTTCCCACTGTTTCTTTCACTTTCTTCTGTATGTCTCTTCCTGACCTTCTATCCATGAAAACCAAAATTGAGTAACATCGTTTTGAACTGCTTGTCATTGTGTATTAATCTTGTCACAGCCTGATCATAAAACCATTTGTAAAGAAGTTAAAAAAGATAAAACTAATCAATGTTTTCCATTTGCACAAAACTAATAGTGGTTAAAAATGTTTGAGGGAAATTACCGATTGATAGGAATAAGTGGAATTGGAGACCAAGTTAGTGAGTAATGGAGTCCTCCAATTTGAAAAAGAGTTAGCCTAGAAGGAAGCTAGCAAGGAACTCCACTCCACTTGGCCCCTGAAGAAACAAACATGTGTCCACAGAATAGCCTTCAGCAATAGCATAGATTTACTAGCATAAAGAAGCATGTCTAAGAAAAGTAGTTGCCTGGGGTAATTTGAAGCTCTGAAACAATGAACTAATGAGGCTTCTTTTCATGTGATTTACTCCTAGGGAATGAAAATTAGAGAGAAGAAAGCTTGTCAGTCACTGAGGGGTGGCATCAAGAGACCCAGTCAAAGAAACTCCCCTGTAACTCATCTATTTCCTATTTATCAGTGATGATGGTGCTACATGTTTGCTGAACTGTGTGCCAAATGTGATGGTAGATCAATAATCAATGAGAAATTCCACATTCTGTAGATATCATTTATCAATAATATACATGTTACTGACACATAGGAGTTCAGGAGATAGAGGAGTTTGGAAAATCTTTGGAAAATCTCTTATGCACACTGCCTATAACACTAATTATTAAACAAATCCATTAAAATATTTAATAAGTGCCTACTATGTGAAAGGCACTATACTAGGTGTAGAGTTTATAATGAAGGTGAATTAGTTCCTGTCATCAAGTGGCATACACACATATGCATATATATATACACATATACATAAACATGTATATATTTATTCACACATGTATATATGTATTTATATATGTATATATGTATACATACATATGCATGTGTGTATATGTTTGTATGTACTGAGAATTCCAGGAAAGGCTGCAAGCTGATAGTGGTCCTTGAGCTGAGTCTTGAAATAAACCAATATTTCAAGAAGTAGATGTGAAGAAGGAATGAAGGTGTCACAGGTTTAAACACAATCAATACAAAATGATGGAAACTTTAGATAGAATGGTCTGCATGGGAAATAGTGAGTAGTATGATATGGCTAGACAATAGAGTGGTGACCATGTGTATAGAAATGGACCGATGGGAGAATTTCTGGAGTTAGAAATAATAGTCTTTTCAAATAATCAGATATATGGGGATGAGACTGTGGAATAAGTCTGAAGTTGTAAACATGAGTGACTAGGATGATGTTGGTTCCCCCAACAGAAACATGAAAAATTGAATGAACTTATTATACAGTCCATCTTCCACACAGATAGAAAATTGATATGCCTATCACAGAAATTTAACCAGCATTAAAAAATAACAAGAAAAATGAATCTTGATTAGTTTTCATTCTCTATTTCTTTGTCTTTGTCTCTCCCTATCTCTCTGTCTCTCCCATCTCTGTTTATCTCTTCCTTGCTCTTTGTCTCTTTCTGTCTGTCTCTAAGGAAATCCAGGCATGGAAATTCCCTCCCCTCACAATGCCAAATGACATCTCATCACCAATTCTCTGCCAGTTAAAATGGAAGTAAAGTGAATTGGCCATGGCATATGCCAGATCAAGCATGGTGATATTTCAACTGGACTCGCAGATATCAGAGACAGATCTGAACCTCAGTGTTTCTGAATCCAGCGTCATCCTTCTGTCCATTATACCACAGTGTCTTTCATTTCCCTTTTTTGAGGCTGTGATACAATATAAAATCCGTAGCATTGAAAGCCATCATTAGTCTGACATCCACTTTGATCTGGCCAGTCTCATTTCTCACTATTCCTCTTCCCTCAGTTCCAGCCCAATTGACTTCCTGGCTATCTCCATGTTCTGCCCTTTTGTCTTTCCCAAAATAGGGAGTAGATAGACTTTCCACCTCTTAGAATCCCTAGTTTCCTCTTTAAGGCCAGCTTGGGTATATGAAGTCTTCCCCACTGTTTCCAGATGTTATTTTACTCTCCTTCTAGAAATGACTTTGCACTAACTTACCTGTGTACATCTTGTATTCTCCTTCAGCCCTCCCCCAGCTGAATATGAAACCAAGGGGACAAAAGTTTTCCTTTTTGCAATGGTAAACTTAATGTCTAGCATAGAGACTTGTTCACAGTAGGTGATTGAAAATATTTGTTATTTATGTTTATTACAATTTGAATCATTTCATATGCTTCTCTATACATCCATGTTTGCCCCATGGCCACCATATTTTACCTTCAGAATTGTAATCTTCCATGGCATTCATGTACTTTGCCATCTCTTAATTACTGATTTATTGATAACTGAAGTGATATGAAAAGATGCCTGCCCCCTTCCCCTTTACCAAGGTGGCAAACCTCAAGACATTAATGTCAGCTTTCTTAGATGTAATGGTTAGTTTTGCTAACCAGCAAGTCTCCTGGGAGTGTTTCCCCCCCTCCTTTATTATAAGGGGACTGTTTCTCTGGGAAAAGAAGGGAAAAGAAATTCAAAAGGGAGCCTAAATGATGGAAAAATGAAATAAACGGTGTTCCAAAATTCTCCGTGGAATGTGTGGCATCAATAGCTTAAAACTGCACTAAGACTCTTTGGATGTCCTGTACATTAATAAAATATTAGTTAAGAATTTCTTGTTGAATTAAACCCAGTGAAATCATAGGAGCTTAGAATAAGAAGTGACTTACCTCAGAGGTTCTCAGAATTCCTGCCCCCCCACCACAAGAGGTTCACCCTGTGACTGATGATTGCAAATGATGGAGAACTAATTATTTCCAGAGTCAGCCTTCTACTCTTTTGATATCTAATTATTAGGAAGTTTTCTCCCCTTCCAGCACTAATAGGCAACTTTGTAATATTCTGCTATCACTCCTAATGTTTTCCTTTAGGGCCAAGCAAATCAAATATAATTGGTTTTTCATAGAACAGTCCTTCAAATACCTGAAATTAGCTATGCTCATCATATGCATTTGGGGTATCCTTCTATGTACATGCTGTCTTCATGTGGGCAGGAACTGCTTCATTTTATCTTTGCATCCCCTATCATCTAGAATGATACTCTGCATATATTAGGCTCTTAACAAATGCTTGTCAAGCAACTGACATTTCACTCCAACCCCCAACCCAAATGTCTGTTTTTTCTCTATGTTAAGCAACTGCAGTTGGAGTTAGGTACAAGCACAGTGCATTGGGGATTGTTCAAGGGAAGCAGGATCAACTTATGTTCATGGATAAGAGAAGCCCATGGAGAGGAACTTACATTCAAGTTCTGGGCTTTGATGGATTCAACATTCTGACAATTGAGGGAATTGGGGGAATTGAGTAAACCACACTAATTTTACCCATTATACAACAGGAAAACAAATCAAGCTTTTCATGGAAGGTGAGGAAGCTGTATAATCAGAATTGTTCCTATCTTGGGATGAAAGGAAATTTAGAGCAGGCTGTCAATATTCAGGGGAATATGCCTCCTCCCTAGGCACCATGACTCATTCCCATGATGCCAGGTATCTCTTCAATTCATTACTGTCCTTTGCCAATCCATATTTTCCCATACCATAGTTTGCCCTGAAGTATCAACAATGAAGCAATATTACGTTCCTGGAAAATGCCCTCTCATTATAACCCACGGGGAAAGGGGCCAGAGTCTATGGCTTCTATACTCCAATGGTCCCATGATCCTACTGTACTTTGTGCATCCCTGCTCCACAATTGTTTTGCTTGAGATAGAAACTTTTGGCTCCATACATCATTTTGTCTCTTATAGAAAAACTCTGTTGGAGACTCACGAATTAGAACTGGAGGTCTGATGACTTAACCAATTTCTCAGTGCTAGTCAGAGCCATTCTATCCACCCCATAATCAGTTACAATTATGTGAGTTTCTAAATGTAAATGCAGATGTAAGGAGATAAAGTGAAGCAAACATTAAAAACTGAGAATCTTTAAGGGATAAAGATGTCATTTGACTATTTCTAAGCATCAGCAGTACTCTCCAAACAAGCTGAAAATTCTCTAAAAGTGTCACTGGAAAAGTGGCCACCCTCTTCAATCTGGTAAGGATGTACACTGTGTGATCAGCTTGTTCTTTCCTAAAAAAGTCATAAATTAGTGTATCCAAGCAAGAGCATTTTTCCTTCTTGCAAGCATACTGTGCCTCACTTTTGTGTTGGCAAATAATGCCAAGTAGTAGTATCTTAAAGAAACTTAAGAATTCTGATCAATGTAAAGATCAACCATGATTCCAGAGGACTGATAGTGAAGAATGCTACTAACTATCTGGTAGAAAGGTATTGAACTTAAGATGAAGAATAAGTCATATCATTACAAAATTCACGGGAGGAATTAAAGGTCAGTTATCATGGAAAATACAAGAATGGGAAATTAGTGACAAAGAAGGCCTACCTAATTCATACCTGAATCTACATTATAAAGTATGACTATCACTATTATTCGCTATTTTTTAAAGAGAAAATTAAGTGATTGAATGCTAGGTAAAAAAAGTTAGCCTACAAGTAATTAAATAGTATCTATTTTGAAAACTGCAAAATAGTCTGTCAGAAATTAGGAGCTAACATTTCACACCACATGAAATAGTAAACACCAAATGTATACGTTACCTAACATCATAAAGAAATTAGAGAAGAAATGACATATTTTTCACAGCTAGGCAAAGAAACAAAATTCTAGACCAAACAAGTGAATGAATTGATGATGAGGTAAAATAGAAGTTTTTGATTGGTAAAATTAAAAAGAAAGATTTTGCACAAAAAATCTACACAATCAAATGTATAAGGAAACAGTTATTCTCAAAAATATTTGCAACAAATTAATCTAATAATGTCTGATATCAAAGCTATAAAGTGAATTTCTGTAAATGTATTTGAACCCAAACCATTCTACAACATATGTTGTTGTTTGTTCTTCATTATCAAAGAGGACCAGTGACATCACAGGATGATGTCCTGACTTGTGCATGAATTGGATTTAAGTGAAGCGGAGTTGAATAAAGTTGTCAGCCTTACTGTCTCTTCCAGAATCACTGAAAACCAGTGGCAAGACAAAAGTCACGATGATCAGCAGTGACCCAAGGTGCAGTCAATGGTCTTGGCATATTTGATGTCTGACTGAGCTCTAAGGGCTCCATAGCACCTTCTTCAGCCACTTTCATGGCCATTGGGAAAAAAAAAAAGTTCTCATTCACCTATTCCACCAGGGAAGGCCTTCGTATGCTTGGAATAGACATCTCCCTATCTCACCAATGGATTTGAGGCCTGTAAGTTACCCTCAACCTGTTTAACCTGCCTGCCAACATGACTTTACTGGGATGTGGCTGCTGCACATGTTACATACAGCTTCTTGGAGCCATAGGTGAGAGTTAGATGTTAGGTAAATGCTTAAGGTGGATGAGCAGCCCTGAAAAAGGCTCAGAAAGCCCTCATAGCACAGGGGCTAGCTCTGCTGAACACTGCATACACCTCAACATATAGTATATAGTCAAAGGACAGAAAGAGGAAGCTTTCAGAAAAACAAAATGCAAAACATCAAATAGTATGTATATTATAGCACTAAATCACTCAAAATGCGGTTTATGAAATGAAACAACTTTGATTTACAATTTCTTTTTTTTTTTGGATATTTAATTTAAATTTATTTATTTAACATATTTGGTTTTCAGCATTGATTTTCACAATAGTTTGAATTACAAATTTTCTCCCCATTTCTACCCTCCCGCCCACTCCAAGATGGCTTATATTCTGGTTGCCCTGTTCCCCAGGCAGCCCTCCCCTCAATCATCCCCCTCCCCTCTCATCCCCTTTTCCCTTCCTTTCTTGTAGGGCAAGATAAATTTCTACGCCCCATTGCCTGTGTATCTTATTTTTTAGTTGCATGCAAAAACTTTTTCTGTTTTTGAACATCTGATTTTAAAACTTTGAGTTCCAAATTCTCTCCCCTCTTCCCTTCCCACCCACCCTCCCTAAGAAGTCAAGCAATTCAACACAGGCCACATGTGTATCATTATGTATAACCCTTCCACAATACTCATGTTGTGAAAGATTAACTATATTTTGCTCCTTCCCAACCCATCCTGCTTAATTGAATTTTCTCCCTTGACCCTGTCCCCTTTCCAAAGTGTTTGTTTTGATTACCTCCACCCCCATCTGCCCTCCACTCCATCATCCCCCCCTTTTATTTTTTTTTATCTTCCTCCCTCTTCTTTCCTGTGGGGAAAGATACCCAACTGGGTATGTATGGTATTCCCCCTCAGGCCAAATCTGATGACAGCAAGGTTCACTCATTCCCCCCTCACCTGCCCTCTCCCCTCCTCCCACAGAACTGCTTCCTCTTGTCACCTTTATGCGAGATAATCCACCCCATTCTAGCTCTCCCTATCTCCCTCTCTCAGTATGATGCTCTCTCATCCCTTAATTTCATTTTATTTCTTTTAGATATCTTCCCTTCATCTTCAACTCACCCTGTGTCTGCTCTCTCTCTTTTACATATATGTATATATATATATATATATATATATATATATATATATATATATATACACACACATATATAAACACACACATATATATACACATACACACATATACATACATATACACATAGATATATACATACATACACATTCACTTGTATATATACATAAACATATACATACATATATATGCATATTCCCTTCAACTACCCTAATACTAAGGTCTCATGAATCATACACATCATCTTTCCACGTAGGAATGTAAACATAACAATTCAACTTTAGTAAATCCCTTGCAATTTCCATTTCTTGATTACCTTTTCATGCTTCTCTTGAATCTTGTGTTTGAAAGTCAAATTTTCTATTTAGTTCTAGTCTTTTCACTGAGAAAGCTTGAAAGTCCTCTATTTTATTGAAAATCCATATTTTGCCTTGGAACATGATACTCAGTTTTGCTGGGTAGGTGATTCTAGGTTTTAATCCTAGCTCCATTGACCTCTGGAATATCGCATTCCAAGCCCTTCGATCTCTTAATGTAGAAGCTGCCAGATCTTGGGTTATTCTTAATGGGTTTCCACAATACTCAAATTGTTTCTTTCTGGCTGCTTGCAGTATTTTCTCCTTGATCTGGGAGCTCTGGAATTTGGCGACAATATTCCTAGAAGATTTCTTTTTGGGATCTATTTGAGGAGGCGAGCGATGGATTCTTTCAATTTCTATTTTGCCCTGTGGCTCTAGAATATCAGGGCAATTCTCCTTGATAATTTCTTGAAAGATGATATGTAGGCTCTTTTTTTGATCATGGCTTTCAGGTAGTCCAATAATTTTTAAATTATCTCTCCTGCATCTATTTTCCAGGTCAGTGGTTTTTCCAAGGAGATATTTCACATTGTCTTCCATTTTTTCATCCCTTTGATTCTGTTTTATAATATCCTGATTTCTCATAAAGTCACTAGCTTCCACTTGCTCCAATCTAATTTTTAAAGTAGTATTTTCTTCAGTGGTTTTTTGGACCTCCTTCTCCATTTGGCTAATTCTGCCTTTCAAGGCATTCTTCTCCTCATTGGCTTTTTGGAACTCTTTTGCCATTTGAGTTAGTCTGTTTTTTAAGGTGTTGTTTTCTTCAGTGTATTTTTCAGTATTTTTTTGGGTCTCCTTTAGCAAGTCATTGACTTGTTTTTCATGGTTTTATCGCATCCTTCTCATTTCTCTTCCCAATTTTTCCTCTACTTCTCTAACTTGCTTTTCCAAATCCTTTTTGAGTTCTTCTATGGCCTGGGACCAGTTCATGTTTTTCTTGGAGGCTTTGGTTGTAGGCTCTATGACTTTGTTGTCTTCTTTAGGCTGTATGTTTTGGTCTTCTTTGTCACCAAAGAAAGAATCCAAAGTCTGAGACTGAATCTGGGCACGTTTTCGCTGCCTGGCCATATTCCCAACCAACTAACTTGACCCTTGAGTTTTTCAGTGGGGTATGACTGCTTGTAGACTAACGAGTTCTATTTTGCACTTTTGGGGGGGAGTTGCCAGCTCTGTCAGACCCGCACTACTCCTTCCCCAAGAACCCCCAGTCCAGACTGGGCTTAGATCTTCAGCAGGCTGTTGCACTCCTGCTCTGATCTGCCACTTAATTCCTCCCACCAGGTGGGCCTGGAGCTGGAAGTAACAACAGCTGTAGCTGCCCCACCTCCGCTGCCCCTGGGCCTGGCAGCCGAACTGCGAACTCCTTCCACTCCCCCAGCTTTTTCCACTAACCTTCTCTGCAGTCCTTGGTGTTTGTGGGTCGAGGGGTCTGGCAACCGCTGCAGCTCACTGAATCAGGGCGCTAAGGCCCCCTCCACCAAGCCTCTGGTCTGGATGGTCAACGCCGCTCAGGCTGGGCTCTGTTCCACTTCGTTCCCAGCTTCCAGCTCCCAGCTCCAAGCTCCGTGTGGGATAGACCTCACCCAGAGACCATCCAGGCTGTCCTGGGCTGGAGCCCTGCTTCCCTCTGCTGTTCTGTGGGTTCTGCCATTCTAGAATTGGTTCAGAGCCATTTTTTATAGGTTTTTGGAGGGACTCGGGTACAGAGCTCACTCTAGTCCCTGCTTACCAGCCGCCATCTTGGCTCCGCCCCCCTGATTTACAATTTCTTACCAATCAAATGACCACAGAGTGACAATTTCTCGATGTGCTTTGGCAAGACAGGAGGCCTACTGCATTTTTAGTTGAACTGTGAATTTATCAACCACCACAGAAAATAATTTAGAAATAGTTACTTAACAAATGAACAAATAAATAGATGGTAAAGAGATAAATCAATAAATAACAGATGAATAGCTAGAAAAATAAATAAAAACAAAGTGACCAAATGACAAAGAATAAAATAAACTGTCTCTTGACTCAGTGATGTCCCAGAAGTTCCACATCCTGAAGAAAACTATTCATATGTATAAAATATTTATTGCAGCACTTTTTATTATGGGAAAGGATAAAGACAAAGTGAATACACATCAATTGCATAATGCTTAAAAATTATGGTACGTAAATATAATTAAGGAATGATGCAGAGAAACTAAAGAAGACTTACATGAACTCAGAAATGAAATGAGCAGAGCTAGGAGAACAATTTATGCAATGATAACATTATAAAGAAAAAATCTTTTAAAGATTTAAGAATTCTAATTATTGAAATGAAAATTCATGAATGTAGAACATTACTATGGATTTTTTGTTTTGTTTTGCTTTTCGCCATCTCCTTGAAAAGGGTTGATGGACTAGGTTTTCAGACTATGATACATGTTTTAAGGAATGGCCAGCCAATGCTTGGATTAGTTTTTTTTCTTGTTCTTTACAAGGAAGTGTTTTGTGAAGCAGAATAGTGAGTAGTGATAGGGAGAAGGAAGAGGAGAAGGAGGAGGAATGGAATTGGGAGAAATTTGGAAAGACTTATATGAATTGATGCACAATTAGTAGTACTATAGCAACACTATGAAATGTCAGGAATAATGCAAAGTGAAACAATACTGCAAGACCCTAGAACTGAGAATATTATGGCCACTAATATTAATGTCTGATAACTAATATTGCCACATTTAACATATTCTATGCAAAAATGTTTTTTATGCTGAAATAACCTAAGGTATCAAGTGTAGGTACTAATTTATACAAAGATATAGAAATATGAATTTGTATATATTTACTAGATGACATCCAATGGTGTTTTGTCAATTTTACAAATAATACAGTAAGATTTGTCATTCCAGTTGAAATAATTTAATTCAGGTTACTGTGTTATCTTATCAAAATTAAACTGATCATTGGCAAATCTTAACTTCCCTTTCTTCATTACAAATTTAACAATATAAACCTTTCATTTATAATTCATAAGAGTTGAAAAATAGAACCATGGCTCCTTCCCCTGACCATCCTTATCCTGTCTTTCACAATAGCTATTTTTGAGGTTGCTTCAGAGATAGAATAAGTGAACATCATTGTTTTGAGTTCAGCTAAAACAAAAAAGCCAAATTAATTTTTTGCAAAATGATTTCCATTAATTATTACATCTACATGAACTTTAGGAAAATTTTTCCTTTTGACTTATCAGAATGTTACCATAAGAGCTATCTAATGAACAAGAAACCTCTTAAGCATTTAATGAGCTCTAGAAATACCAGATCCAAGTTTGGAAAGAAGAAATTATAGCACTATTGAGGGTCATATAAATACCAAAGAAACACTTTTAATTCCTTGTTTTGTGAATTTTAATATTTGAAAGTCTAATGTGGACATCTCTGAAGAGACTTTGCATTTTTTCTTAGAAAAGGTACAATTTTGTATAGCTGCCAACAGGAATTCGGAGTTTATTTTAGAAGTAGGTAGCCTGGTGGCTAGAGCCCTGGACATGGAGTAAGACTTGAGTTTAAATCCTGTCAGAAACACTCACTAGATGGGTGATGCTGGGTAACTCACCTAATCTCTCTTTGCTTCAGTGTCTTTATCTGTAAAATGCTGATAATAATAGCATTTACCTCACAGAGTCACTGTGAGGTAATATATGTAAAGGGCTTTTCAAAACCTAAAGCGTTCCGTAATAAGGTGTAAATGAATGCTAGTTTTTTTTTAAATAGAAGTCATTTCTGTCTCTTACGATATTAAAAAAAAAAAAAACAACTCATTTTGAGTGGGGGTTGGCGTCATTCAGCTCATTTTTTCACTGCTTACCAGGTATCTTCTGAGAAAGCATACATTATCTCCAAAATATTAGACTGCTGAGTAGCTGGCAAAAGCTTCACCATCTCCCTCGATCCTGCACCTTATTTTTGAACGTATTTTCTGTAATCTGATCCTACACTTGCTGCCATCACCCATTGAAGTTGCTATGAATCAGAATAAAAATTGTTTAACTTTACATTATCCTGTAAAGTAACTCATAGATCTTATATTTCTGGATAATCAGCTATAGGTATGATTCCATAATCTGCAATTATCACCAGTATATTCACCATCTACATGCCGATGAGTGAGTGGCTATCTATAACATGTAATTTGGGGCTAATAACGTTTATCTTTTAATAAATGCATCTGATCACATAACCGAGGATTGGGATGATGACTGTGTACCTAGACCCCAGCACAGGCCCCTGGAAACAAAGTCCGAAGATATGCCTGCTCTATCAAGGTAAACTGAAATGC
This sequence comes from Trichosurus vulpecula, assembly GCF_011100635.1. Taxonomy (NCBI): domain Eukaryota; kingdom Metazoa; phylum Chordata; class Mammalia; order Diprotodontia; family Phalangeridae; genus Trichosurus; species Trichosurus vulpecula. The sequence continues at coordinate 5,533,471 of NC_050576.1, read as the reverse complement.
ATTTGCTTCAATAACTGAATGTCACTTCTGCAGAGGTTTTCAGGGACTGATGCACAGGTATCTAAAAAGGAAAGGAGGAAAAAGTTGGTTTTGAGGAACAAAATGGTGGCTTATATCAAGAAGGAGAAATAAGACCTACATATCATGCAAGGTGATGATGAAGAAGAGGAATAAAGTACATTCCAGGAGGATCCTGCTGCAGATTTCAGTCCAATGTTTTACTTGAATGCATTTATTTGCTTCAAGCAAGGGCTTTTGCTATTATTAGGAGGAAAGTTAATAGATTTTTATAGAGATTAAAAACTTCAAAAAGCATCAAGAAAACATTCTGAAATTATACATAAGAAAAGAAAAATAATCTTGGAGACATACATGGCAATTTTATTAATCCTATGTTCAATTTAATATACATTTAAAATACCTTTACCTAATAGATATCTGGGTTGTCATATACAGGAGTATTTTTTTTTCTTGAAAGAGTATTGTTTGACCCTATACCAACAAAAAGTCAAAATGGGTACCTGATTTATATATAAAGACTGATAATATAAGCAAACTAGGAGAACAAAGGATAGCTTACCTGTCTGATGTATGGAGAAGGGAAGAATATTTGCCCAAAGAAGTGACAGGGACCATTAGGAAATGCAAAAGGGATAATTTTGATTACATTAAATTGAAAAGTGTTTGCACAAACAAAGACAATAAAACCAAGATTAAAAGGGAAGCAGATGGAAAACAATTTTTGCAGCCAATGTCTCTGATAAAGACCTCATTTCTAAAATATATAGAAAACTGAGTAAAATGTTAAAGAATACAAGTCATTCCGCAATTGATAAAGGGTCAAAATATAGGAACAGGAACTTTTCAGAGGAAGAAATTGAAGCTATCTGCAGTCATATGAAAAAAATGATCTAAATTACTATTGATTTGGGGCAGGTAGGTGGCGCAGTGAGTAGAGCACCGGCCCTGGAGTCAGGAGGACCTGAGTTCAAATCCGGCCTCAGACACTTGACACATGTACTAGCTGTGTGACCTTGGGCAAGTCACTTAACCCAGATTGCCCTGCCAAAAAGCCAAAAAAATATTACTATTGATTAGAAAAATGCAAATCAAAACAATCTGAGGTACCACATCATACCAAGCAGATTGGTTAACATAACAAAATAGGAAAAAGATAAATGTTGAAGAAGATATGGGTAAAGTGGAACACCTGCATTGTTGGTGGAGTTGTGAACTGATCCAACCATTCTGAAGAGCAATTTGGAACTATTGTGAAAGGGCTATAAAATTGTGCATGTCGTTTGACCTACCAATACCACTTCTAGGTTCTTTTTCCCAAGAGATCATAAAAAGGGGAAAAGGACCATGAATTACAAAAACATTTATAGCAGCCCTTTTTGTAGTAGGCAAGAATTGCCAGTTGAGGGGAGACTCATCAATTGGGGAATGACTGATCAAGTATTATATAAATGTAATGGAATACTATTGTGGTATAAGAAATGATGAGCAGGCAGACTAGAAAAACGTGAAAGACTTATATGAGCTTATGCTGAGTGAAATGAGAACCTGGGAGAACATTGTACATGGTAACAGCCACATTGTGTGATGACTGACTTTGATTGACTTAGCTCTTCTTAGTAATGCAGGGATCTAAGACAAATCCAAAAGACTCATCATGAAAAATGCTATCCACATCCAGAGAAAGAACTTTGGAGTCCGGATGCAGATGGAAGGAGACTATTTGCTCTCCTGTTTTTGTTTGTTTATTTTCTTTTGTTTCATCTTTCTTGTGGGTCATCCTATTAGTTCTAATTCTTCTTTACTTCATTACTGTTGCAAAAATATTTTTAATGTGAATGTATAAGGAGAGGTTATATTGGATTGCATGCCATCTTGCGAAGGGGGAAGGAATGAGAAGGGGAGAAAATTTAAAACTCAAAATCTTCTGGTAGTGAATGTTGAAAACTAAAAATAAATTATTTTTAAAAGTATTGTTTGTTGATAATTGTAAGATTTAAAATAACAAGATAAATTAAAGTTCAAAGAAGTCTGGATGAAAGTGTTTTGAGACTCAAAATAGAGTTAAAAGTTCATAGATTAGAAGTGATTAGGTTGGAGATTTTCTTTAAGTCTCTTAAAATCCTTAAGTTTCAATGTAACATTTGGACTCTATATGATTTCTCCCTCTCAGAGTTCAATTGACTTAACTTTAAAAAATTATTAAGTTTTTTTCCAGTGAAATATTTTCTTAAAATTTATTTTATATTCATAATTTTTGTCATCACTTTTATTTCCCAGTGCATCTCTTTCCTTTCCTCTCTCAAAGAAGCATTTATCGTAATAAAGAATAAAATAAGAAGGCAAAAAGTTTAGCAAAACTAAACAACAGATTGTAGGTAGGGGAAAGCCTGATAGACATTAGGTGAAATGTTCCGTAATGGTATGCCATCTCTGTAGGAAAGTTGAGAGTGACATCTTCTTATCTCAATTCTTTTGAGATCTTGTTTCTTCAATACAGTTTTGATTGTTTCGTTACTGATTTTCCTTTCTGAGTCCTTTTTTGTTGCTCATTGTGTACATTTTTCAGGGTTCTCCTTAGTTAACTTTTCACCACTTCATTGAAATCTTCCCAGATTTCTCTGTATTCCTCATTGCTTACACCACAATTTTATTCATTTCTTTAATTTCCCAAAAGTTGTTTAGCTATTGCCCAGTGGATGATTGTTTCTCAATCTTAAATATTCCAAGAACTGTTGTTGTAAATATTTTCATCATTATAGAGCCTATCTTTTTGTCCATTAAATAACTGGGACATATATTTATTTATGGGACAGAAGCAGCATGAAGCAGTGAAGAGAGTTCTGGCCTCATGAAAGGGAATATCTATGCTCAAAATCCCCTTTGCCATGGAAGGAAGGAAGGAAGGAAAGAAAGGAGGGAAGGAATGAAGGAAAGAAAGAAGGAGGGAAGGAAGGAATGAGGGAAGGAAGGAATGAAGGAATGAAAGATGGAGGGAAGGAAGGAATGAGAAAAAAGGAGGGAAAGAAAGAAGAAAGGAGGGAAGGTGGAGGAGGGAAAAAATGAGAGAAGGAAGGTGGAAAAGAGGTGTTTATGAAACACCGGTTATGTGGCAGGTACCATGCACAGTGTTAACAAATTTCAATTCATCCTCACAATAATCCTGGGAGATAGTAACTATTAGTATCCCCATTTTACATTTGGAGAAACCAAGAGGGACAGAGGTTAAGTGACTTACCTAGGGACATATAAGTAGTTAAACATTTTGAGGACAGATTTGAATTCAAGTCTTCTCGACTCCAGGCCCAGCACTTTACGCATTGTGTCCCAAAATGGCCATGGAAAAGTAATTTAAAGTCTGTGAGCTTCAGGTCCTTTACCTGAAAATCAATGTTGTTCAATTGTGTTTTAATAGCTTCCACTACTTTGTGACCCAGTTTGTGGTTTCCTTGGCAATAATACTAGAGTGGTTTGCCCTTTCATTCTCCACTTCCTTTTACTGATGAGGAAACTGAGATAAGCAGGTTTAAATGTCTTGCCCGAAGTCACACAGCTAGTCATCTCTGTGTAAACTTTCCCTTGATTTTCAGAACGGCTGAAACAATTCACAGCTCTTATTAGAGTACTATGTTTGTATTTCCATAGCCCTTCCTTCAGTGACTCTTCTTATCATTTGTCACCTTTTCCAGATTTTCTGGGTTTCAGCTGAAAACTCAATGTTCTTCTATCGGTATGACATTTTCTCCATCTCCTTTGCTACACCTTTGCCCAGGCCACAAACACTAAATTATAGATGTTCCCTATGTCCAGTGTCTTTAACTCTAGATTATCAACTGTAACAACATTATCTCGCTTGTTGATACCATATATTCAATTATCATCTCTATTCAAAACACTCTCCAAACATCCAATCTATTGTCAAATGTTATTCCTCTCTTGAAAATGTTTCTTCTGAGATTTCCCTTCATTCTCCTCACACATCCACTACTCTGAAGGAAGTCCTGATCAGTTAATTCCTGTATCATTGCAACAGCATTCTCATTGATCTCTCTGCTGGAAGTCCTGGAGGGCAAAATGTGATTGGGGAGTTCATGATGACAAGAGGTTATGAGACTGAGTACCTTGGAGAATTGTGGAATCCTTAATCATAGCATAGTCATGTTTTGAAAGGCTAACTATATTTCCCTCCATCCTATTGTGTCCCCCTTTATTAAATTTTCTTCTTTACACTATCCCTTTCCAAAGTGTTTGCTTTTGATTGCCTCCTTCTCCAATCTGCCCTCCTTTCTATTATCCCTTCCTTAAACCAAAAACAATGAGAGTGACTCATTCCCTTTCATCTACCCCCTCTTCTCTTCCATTATAACAGCTTTTTCTTGCCCTTTTTATGTGAGATAATTTACCCCATATTATTTGTCCCTTTCTCCTTCTCCCAATATATCCTTCTGTCACCCCTTAATTTTTTTGGATATCATGTTCATATTCAACTCATCCCTTGCCCTCTGTCTCTCTGTATGTCTGTCTATCCATCTATCTATCTGTATATTCCCTTCAACTACCCTAATACTGAGAAAGGTCTCATGAATTGAGTTACAAATATCATCTTTCCATTTAGGAATGTAAACTGTTCAACTCTAATAAGTCCCTTATGATTTCTATTTCCTATCTACCTTTTCATGCTTCTCTTGATTCTTCTCTTTGAAAGTAAAATTTTCTATCCAGCTCTGGTATTTTCATCAAGAATGCTTGAAAGTCCTCTATTTTGGGCAGAGCCAAGATGGCAGCTGGAAAGCAGGGACTTGCTTAAGCTCTCCCCAAGGTCCCTCCAAACACCTATAAAAATGGCTCTTAACAAATTCTGGAGCTGCACAATCCAGGAAATAGCAGAGGGAAGCAGGGCTCCACCCCAGGAGAGCCTGGATGGTTGCTGCAAAGGGTCTATCTCACAGAGCTAGGAATGGAGGGGAGCAGAGTCCAGCATGGGCTCTGCAGGACCAGCCAGATTGGGAGTTGGGTAGAACAGGATTCAGGGCCCTGAATCATTGATCTGTGGCAGTTGCCAGACGTCTCAACCCACAAACACCAAAGACAAAAGAGCAGGTTACTGGGAAAAGCTGCTGGGACAGAGTGAAAGGAGTTCGAGGTTGGCCACCTCTCCCAGGGTGGCAGCGGTGGTGCAGCTCTGAGGCTGCTTCCAGAAATATAGCTGGAGTTGCTTCTGGCACCAGGCCCACCTGGTGGTGAGAATTAAGCAGCAGATTACAGCAGGAGCACAGAGCCTGCTTAGATCTTAGTGGCAGTCTGGATTGGTGGTTCATGGGGGAGGAGGAGCGCTGGTGTGGCACAGCTTACTGGATAGAGGTAGCTCTGAAAACAACAGTGCAGCCACTCAAGATTGGGACAAAGTACTCTCTACCCTACCAGCAGCCATTCCCCGACAAAAAAAAATACAGTCAAGCAGTTGGCTGGGAATGTGGCCAGGCAGCGAAAATGGACTCAGATTCAGACTCAGAATTTGGAAACTGTCTTTGGTGACAAAGAAGACCAAAATATATAACCAGAAGAAGTCAACAAAGTAAAACAGACTACATCAAAAGCCTCCCAAAAAAACATAAACTGGTCTTAGGCCATGGAGGAGCTCAAAAAAGATTTGGAAAAACAATTTAAGAAGTAGAGGAAAAATTGGGAAAAGAAATGAGAGTGATGCAAGGAAACCATGAAAAACAAGTCAATGACTTGCTAAAGGAGACCCAAAAAATACTGAAGAAAATAACACCTTAAAAATAGACTACCTCAAATGGCAAAAGAGCTCCAAAAAGCCAATGAGGAGAAGAATGCCTTGAAAGGCACAATTAGCCAAATGGAAAAGGAGGTTCAAAAAACCACTGAAAAAATTATACCTTAAAATTTAGATTGGAGCAAGTGGAAGCTAGTGACTTTATGAGAAATCAAGATATTATAAAACAATACCAAAGGAATGAAAAAATGGAAGACAATGTGAAATATCTGCTTGGAAAAACCACTCTCCTGGAAAAAGATCTAGGAGAGATAATTTAAAAACCATTGAAGTACTTCACACCCATGATCAAAAGAGGAGCCTACATATCATCTTTCAAGAAATTATCAAGAACTGCCCTGATATTCTAGAGCCTGAGGGTAAAATAGAAATTGAAAGAATCCACCAATCACCTTCTGAAAAAGATCCCAAAAAAAAAATTCCTAGGATTATTGTTGCCAAATTCCAGAGCTCCCAGAACAAGGAGAAAATACTGAAAACATCCAGAAAAAAACAATTTGAGTATTGTGGGAACACAATCAAGATAGCACAAGATGTAGCATATTCTACACTAAGGGATTGAAGGGCTTGGAATATGATATTGTGGAGGTCAATGGAGCTAGGATTAAAACCAAGAATCACCTATCCAGCAAAAGTGAGCATCATATTCCAAGGCAAAATATGGATTTTCAATAAAATAGAGGACTTTAAAGCTTTCTCAGTGAAAAGAACAGAGTTGGATAGAAAATTTGACTTTCAAATACAAGAATGAAGAGAAGCATGAAAAGGTAAACAAGAAAGAGAAATCATAAGGTGCTTACTAAAGTTGAACTGTTTTGTTTACATTCCTACATGGAAAGATGATGTTTATAATTCATGAGACCTCAATATTAGGGTATATGAAGGGAAAATATATATATGAAGGGATGATATCTAAAAAAAATCAAGTTAAGGGATGAGAGAGGAATATATTGATAGAGGGAGAATGGGAGAGATAGAATTTGGTAAATTATCTCACATAAAAGTTGCAAGAAAAAGCAGTTCTTTAGGAAGGGAAGAGGGGGTAGGTGAGGGGGAATGAGTGAATCTTGCTCTCATCCGATTTGACCTAAGGAGGGAATAACATAAATATTCAATTGCGTATCTTACCCCATAGGAAAGAAGGAGGAAGGGGATAAAAACAGGGGGATGATAGAAGGGGGGCAAATGCGGGGAGGAGGCAATCAAAAGCAAAAAGTTTTGAAAAGGGACAGGATCAAGGGAGAAAACTAGATAAAGGGGGACAGGATAGGAAGGAGCAAAATATAGTTAGTCTTTCACAACATGAGTATTGTGGAAGGGCTTTGCATAATGATACATTGTGACCTATGTTGAATTGCTTGCCTTCTTAGGGAGGGTGGGTGGGGAGAGAAGAGGGGAGAGAAATTGGAACTCAAAGTTTTAAAAGCAGATGTTCAAAAAAAAGTTGTTTTTGCATGCAACTGGGAAATAAGATATACAGGCAATGGGACATAGAAATCTATCTTGCCCTACAAGTAACTAAGGGAAAAGGGCAAGGGGGAAGTGTGGTGACAGAAGGGAGGCCTGACTGGGAACAGGGCAATCAGAATACATGCCATCTTGGAGTGGGGGGGGGGGGGTAGAAATGGGGAGAAAATTTGTAATTCAAAGTTTTGTGGAAATCAATGCTGAAAACTAAAAAATATTAAATAAATAATAAAATATAATTTAAAAAAGAATGTCCTCTATTTCATTGAAAATCCATATTTTGCCCTGAAGTATTATGCTTAGTTTTGCTTGGTAGGTGATTCCTGGTTTTAATCCTAGCTCTTTTTTCCTCCATAAAATCACATTCCAATCTCTTCAATGCCTTAGATCTCTGCTAGATCTCATGTTACCCTGATTGTATTTCCACAATACTAGAATTGTTTCTTTCTGGCAGCTTGCAATATTTTTTCTTGACTTGGGAACTCTAGAATTTGGCTACAATATTCCTACGAGTTTTTGGGGGGGATGTTTTTCAAGAGGCATTTGGTGGATTCTTTCAATTTCTTGTTTACCCTCTTGTTCTAGAGCATAAGGGCAGTTTTACTTGATAATTTCTTGAAAGATGATGTCTAAGCTCTTTTTTTTTTTTGATCATGGATTTCAGGTAGTCCAATAATTTTAAAATTATCTCTCCTGGATCTACTCTCCAGGTCAATGGTTTTTCCAATGAGATATTTCACACTGTTTTCCATGTTTTTTTTTTTTTTATTCCTTTAGTTCTGTTTTATAATTCCTTGATTTCACATAAAGTCACTGGGTTCTACTTGCTCCATTCTAATTTTTAAGGCATTATTTTCTTCAGGGATATTTTGGACCTCCTTTTCCATTTGGCTAATTCTGCCTTTTGAAGGCATTCTTCTTCTCATTGGTTTTTTGGACCACTTTTGCCATTTGATTTAGTGTATTTTTATAGTGTTATTTTCTTCAGTATTTTTTTGGTTCTCCTTTAGCAAGCTGTTGACTCATTTTTCATGATTTTCTTGCATCTCTCTCATTTCTCTTCCCAATTTTTTTTCCAATTCTCTTACTTGATTTTCCAAATGCTTTTTGAGCTCTGCCATGGTCTATGACTAATTCAATTTTTTTTTTTTCTTGGAGGCTTTTGATGTAGTCTCTTTGACTTTGTTGACTTCTTCTGGCTGTATGTTTTGATCTTCTTTGTCACCAAAGTAAGATTCTAGAGTCTGAATCCTTTTACACTGTATACTCATTTCCCCTGCCAATTATTTGACTTTTGAGCTATTTGTCAAGGTGTGACTGCTTTTGTAGTGGAGAGTGCTCTTTGCCAATCGTCAAGGGTTTTGTGCTGCTATTTTCAGAACTACTTCTATTCTAAGGTGCTTTGATACTCCTCTCCTGGCCTGTACTCTGGCCTGTGAGTGCAAGCACTCCTTTCTGCTGTGTAACCACAGCTGACTCCCTCTCCAGAGCTAACACAAGCTCTACCACACCAGCGCTCCTCCTCTCCCAAGGAATGTGATGCAGATCCAAGCAGGGCAAAGCAAGAGAACCCTACCTCAGCTCTGGCAAAGAGATTCCTGCATTCCCACTCTGACAGGCCACTTGATTACCACCACCCCCCAAGAGTCTGTGGGCCTGGAGCTCCAGAAGTAGCTGCTGCTGCTGCTGCCATCAACTCTGCAGCCACCTCCACCACCCTGGGGCTGGGGCCAGACTGCACCTTTCTCTCACTAAGGTCTAACAGCTTTCACATTGACCTGATACATTGTCTTTGGTGTTTGTGGTTTGAGAAGGCTGGTAATCACCATAGTTCCATGATTCAGGACCCTAACACCTTCTCTGCCCAGTCTGTCCTGTGCTCTGTTCCCAGCACATTGTGATAGACTCTTCCCAGCGACCATCCAGACCATCTTGAGCTGGAGACTTCTTCCACTCTGTTATTTTGTGGATTCTGTAGCTCTAGAATTTGTTTATATACACACATATATACATATACAAAAAATTTGCTTTTGTGATTTGACCTTTGAACTGGTCATTATATAGAATTTTATTAACTACTTGCATTTGTCTTCTTTGATTCTGATCTAGAAATTGATAAACTTGTATTTCATTAAGCAAGCAATCTTATTGTGTGTGTGTGTGTATGCGCGCGCGCGCATTTCTCATGGATAAACACAATCTGATATTTGGCAGTCTGATCGAGTCTTTGAACACCTCCTCAGAATAATATTTTCATATGTATAATTTAAAAATATAGGAGTACAAAAGCAATTGATTATATTGAATGATGAAATATTTCTTTCCTTCAAGTTCATGGACTCCATGACATCTATCATTAGGTTAAGAATCTATTTCTTTCTGCCTTTTTCTATGCATTGGCTATTTTTCTGTGCTCCAGTACACAATCTGATGCAGGCTAAATACAATATATAGTTGGGTTTTTTTTTTACTTTTTCTTTCTGGATGTGACCACTGCTACAATGAAAGTCTTTGATTTTATTTGGCATTCTTCACCCCTATATTTTATGTCCTCTATCAAACTGATGAAAGTCCTCAGATTTCAGAATACTGAAAATAACTTCCAAAAATAATTAGCTTTCTTAACAAAATACCTGTGTATGCAACTAATAGTGAAAGATACAAAAGCTATGTATATCAAAATGCTACAAAACAAACAAACAAACAAACAAAAACCTTTGTAAGATCTCATCATAAGATTTACATTTCATAGGGAAACCAAAATAGTCATGATCAGGAAAGTTTTTGTTTTTAATTTCAAATTTTCTACTTGGTGAATTACTAAGATATATATGTCAATGTTTCTTGAGTCTTCCTCTTAGGTCACATTACCCTGTGCAGAAAGGTATGAATAAACAAATAATATATGGAAGGAAATGATGTGTGGTTATTCATTAAGCTAAGGTAAATGAAATCTCCAGTGGAATTGAAAGAGGCAAAAGTGAAAACTGGCTTTACTTGTCCTATCAGAAAAGATTTAAGCTCCTTCAGGCTTAATAACTGTCTCAGAAACCCCAAATTAGCCTGAAAACAGGGCCAAAAATGAAATATTTATACTTATAATGATTGTGTGTGTAATACACACACACACACACACACACACACACACACACACACACACAATTTATCCAGTGGTCCACCTCAACCAATTGCTTTCTTTTTTTTTTTTTCTCCAGGAATTTGTTACTTAAGAGGTGAATTTGCTTGCATTGGGTAAAGCAGTGAGTATAAAATAACATTAAAGCCAACTTTTTCTCAATGACAGGGTGCACATTTTATCTACCAGATAATACTTTCTGTCCAAAATGGAGGCAGGAATTTTGAAATAAACTGTTTGAGTCAATAATTTGATGTAGGCATAACATAAATGATTTTTTAAAAGCCCTTAATAAGTCAACAAGGATTTATTAAATACCTGCCATGCTCCAGACATTGTGCTAAGCAGTAGAGAACCAAAGAAAGTTAAACCCATGGTTGTCACCCTACAGGAGTTCTCAATCTAATGGGAGAGAAAGGAAGGACATTTTAAAATTTATGAAACTTAAATGAAAACCATCAGCTTAGATGACTTTTACACCACTGTAATCTCATATTCAACAAGTGGCATACATGGAAATCCAAATTGAACAACAAGTACAAACAATGAATGGATTATTAAAAAAATGAACAATGTGTTTATGTTGAATTTGATAAATTATAAGAAAAATTTCTAATTCCCTCACCTTTAAGATTTTAGTCTCTTTATGATTTTGGTGTAATATCTGTGTCTGGGCAACCCACTAGGCAATAATGGAGCTCTAATTATGAAGGGAGCCATATTTTTATTTCATATTATTATTCTCATAAAATAAAATAGAGAAGACAAAGAGAGTGACATGGCATTAAACAATGACTTATCTTTTATTTAAAATGTTGCATGATGAAAGAAAATGAAAAAAGAAATCCTTCCTAAGTGCTGTCATTTCTTTTATGGAAAGCACTAACCTCAGTAGAGAAACTCTCCATTGATTTATCTTTATTAGAATACAAAGACTAAGGGCCTGCAATATGGTGGGGGTAAGAGGAAAGGAAAAATCTTCCATCACATTGGAAAAGGCTCATGTTAACTCTTTAAATTGATTGTATACTGTAGTGATTTTTATTCCAGTAAAGGTATTGATTGGTAGGCAATTTGAAATCAGGGTCTTCATTTTACAGACTGTTACTGATGCTGGCTTTTTTAGTTAATGCAGATGAAGTGGAAATGAGGGAAAAGGTTAAAGTTAACATTTTGCATTTGAAAAAAAGAAACAGGCTATGGTAAAATCAAGCACACTTTAATTGTAGCTAAAGTCAAGTCCAGAAAATAAGATTAAAAACCTTAAAGCACACAGAGTATTTTGCTTGCATCAGAATGATACAGTAAAAAGGGGCCTGACTTTAGTTTGCATTCAGAGAGCCTGGCCTTAAATCCAGCTTTGCAATTTACTGCCTATGTGGCATGGGCAGATAGATGATGCTGCAGTGGACAGAGTCCCAGCTTACTGTCAGGATGGTTCATATTCCTGAGTTCAAATCTGGCCTCAGACACTTACTAGCTACGTGAACCTGGGCAAGGCACTTAACCCCATGTTTGCCTCAGTTTCCTCACCTCTAAAATGATCTAGAGAAGGACATGGTAAATTATTTTCATATCCATGCCAAGAAAACCCCAAATGGAGTCACGAAGAGTTGAACATGACTGAAAATGACTTCACAACAGCAATCCGTTTGACCTTGGGCAACAGCAACAGCAACAATGTAGCATTTGTTAAAAAAGCTGCAAGTTCTGAAAAGCAAGATAGATATTTTATTTGTTACACCCAAGGGCCCAGAAGGTAGAAGTTATTTTATCCAATGTTAAGTATGAGTAAACTAAAGCTAGGAGTTTAATTGACTTGCCCATGATCATACAATTAATAGAAGTCATCTAAACCAAGCCTGTCTTTGCACAGAGAGGTTATTTCATAGGTACTATGCTGATTCTGGATTCAAAAAGACTTGAGTTCAAATCCTACTACAAAACATAATGGTTTTAGTGTAATCATCATCATTGTTTATATTTGTTGTTTTCTGACTTGCTCAGCTCTAAATACCTTATCCTATGTTATCATTTTATTCTCAAAACAAAAAATCTGGGAGGCATAGTGAAGCTACCAGAGTTAAGGGTCACAATTACCGAATTAACCCTAAAACCTTGCTTGTACAATGATCACAAAAAATGCCAAGTTGCCTTCTGAGTGAAAAAGCCAAAAACCCCTTGATGGATCACTACTCCAGTCCAGGGAAGCTTAGACAAACAGAAACAGAGGTATGAAGACATTAGATGAGAGATGGCCAGGACTACAGCTTATGATGGGCTCAGATTTCCACCTGTTGCCCTCAATAGTTGTGTCAAGATCAACTGGACAACCAGGCAATCCAAACACACAGGCAATGGAAAGTGACTGAACACTTGGCCTGAAAGAGATTCTAGGGACTCTAGAGCAAAGACTGGCCTTATGATCCCATGTCATGCGGCAGCTCTGTAGACTATTACCAAGTTCTGAGTAGAGAAGATGGATAAGAGTGGTTACAGTCAGGAGAGAGCAGAACTGCTACATGAGAAATGAGCAGAGCAGAGCAGGAGATCAGTGACCAAAACTCTCCTCAGATCACATCACTTAGGAACAGCTACAAGGCCATCAATGAAGCTACAGAAACTTAGGCCAACCATTCCCCCACACGCATAGATGAACAGAACCAAACTTTAACGTAATGTTCAAAGTCAAGAAATAGGCTGGAAAATGAGCAGACACCAATAACAATAAAAGAACCAAATCATAAAAAGCTATTATGGTAACAGGAAAGTTAAAGAAAGAAACTCTGAAGAAGAAAATGACTTAACCATATCTATATGCAAAGACTCAAAGGAAAAAAATGCTAACTGCACGTAAGCCCAACAAGAATTCCTAGAAGAGAAAAAGAGAAAAAAAGGGCATTTTTTTAAATCAAGTAAGAGAAGTAAGAGCTGTAGAGGGAAAGTTGGAAAAAATAAATGAGAGTGATGCATGAATATAATGAATAGAGAATCATTGGCTTGGTACAAGAGTCACAGCAAGTTAATAAAGAAAATAATTTCTTAAAAATTAGAATTATGCAATTGGAGAGTAATGATTCCATGAGACATTAAGAAATAATAAAAATAAGCCAATGAAAGGAAAATAATAGAAAAACAACATCATAGGAAAATAAAACCTACAAATGGCCTAGTAAATTGAATGGAGAAGGATAACTTGAGAATTATTGGATTACCTGAAAGAAGTTATAATGAGAGAGGGAGAGAGAGAGAGAAAGAGAGAGCCTGGATATCATACTTCAAAAAATTATAAAGGAACACAGCCCAGATATCATAAAACCAGCAGACAGAATAGAAAAAAAGAAGGAATCCACTTGATCACCTCCTAAAAGAGACCCCAACATAAAAATTCTTAAGTAACATTATAGCCAAATTCCAGAATTCCCTTGTAAAAGAAATGATTTAAAGCATGCAGAAATGAATCATTCAAATACTATGAAACTAGAGTCAGTATCATGAAAGATTTATTAGGTACCCTGCTAAAGGACTGAAAGGCTAAGAATATGCTCTTCTAGAAGGCAAAAGAGATAAAATTACAAGTAAGAACTTTCTACCCAGAAAACTGAATATAATCCTACAGGGGGAAAATAGACAATTAATGAAATAGATTACTTACAAGTACAAGACTCAAAAGAATAAAAAAAATAAGGACAAAAGAAATCATAAAGTATTAAAAGAAATATATTTATCTGGCAAGATCAGAGTTCAAAATATCAAGGGAATCAAGAAAAAAAGGAAAGCAAGACAACTTACAGTACTTAATTTCAAAATTTTCTACAAAGTGCAATCATCACAACAGTATGGTACTGATTAAGAAATAGAGTTGTTGATCAATAGAATGGATTGGGTACACAATATACAGAAGTGAGTGACCCCAATAAAGTAGGATTTGATAAACCCAAATATCCAAGCAATTGTAGCGAGGATTCACTATTTGACAAAAACTATCAGGAAAACTGGAAAGTAGTCTAGCTGAAATTAGGCATGGAACAACATCTCACACTATATACTAAGATAGGGTCAAAATGGGTACATGATTTAGATAAAAGGGTGATGTTATAAGCAAATTATAGTAGCATGAGGGGTAGGGGGAGGAATTGTCCATCAGAACTATGGATAAAGGAATAATTTATGACCAAACAAGAGATAGAGATTATTATAAAAGGCAAAATAGATTAATTTTTTCTCACATTAAATCAAAAAAAGTTTTACACAAACAAAACCAGTGCAGACAAAATTAGAATGAAAGCAGGTAATTGGGAAAATATTACTAACTTGTCTTTTAAAAGTGTCATTGCTTAAATATACAGGGAAGTCAGACAAATTCATAAAAATAAGAGCAATTCTCCAAATGATAATTTTCATAGGATATGGATAAACAGTTTTCAAAAGGAGAAATCAAAGCTATCAATAATCCTATGAAAAAATGCTCACATTATTAATAATTAAATATATTAAAACAACTCTGAAGTACTACCTCACACCCATAAGATTGACTAACATGACTGAAAAGGAAACTGATAAGTGGTGGAGGGGAATGTGGAAAAAAAATTCTATACTAATGCATTGTTGATGGAGTTGTGAACTGTTCTAGCTCCTCTGGAGAACAATTTGGAAGTATGCTTAAAAGAATATAAAACTACATACCTTGGGGCAGCTAGGTGGCACAGTGAGTAGAGCACCAGCCCTGGAGTCAGGAGGACCTGAGTTCAAATCCGGCCTCAGACACTTGACACATTTACTAGCTGTGTGACCTTGGGCAAGTCACTTAACCCCAATTGCCCTGCCTTTCCCCCCTGCAAAAAAAGAAACAAAAAAAAATAACTACATAGCTTTTGACACATCAATATCACTACTAGATCTTTACTTCAAAGAGATCAACAAAAATGAAAAAGCAACTAGATGTGCAAAAATACTTATTTCTACTCTTTTTGTAATGGGGATAACTGGAAACTGAAGGTTCAGTTGTTTTCAGTTGTGTTCAATTCTCCATGACCCCATTTGGTGTTTTCTTTGCAAAGATACAGGAGTAGTTTGCCATTTTATCTCCAGCTCATTTTACAAATGAAGGACTGAGACAAATAGGGTTAAATGACTTGCCCATGGTCACACAGCTAATAAGGGTCTGAAGCCAGATTTGAACTTATGAATAGGAGTCATCCTGACTCAGGGGTCAGCATTCTATCCACTGCACCACCCACGCACCACCTAGCTAGCTTGAAGTGAAGGGTAAAGTGGAGAGATGCCATAAATTTGGGAATGGCTGAACAAGTTGTGACATATGATTGTGAAAGAATACCATTTTGTAGAAGAAATGTTGAAGGAGATGGTTTTAGAAAAAAAATGAAAAGAGTAATACGAATTAATACCAAGTGAAGTGAGCAGAAGTAGGAGAACATTGTAACACAGCAACGGTAATACAGTAATGAAAACCAAGTGTGAAATTTTTAGCTACTTTGGTCAGTGCAATGATCCACACCAGTGCCAAGGGACTCAGGATGAAAAATGACATCTAGCTTCAAAGAGAGTTTTTATGGACTCTGAATGCAGAGTGATACATTTTTCCTTAATATTTTTCTTCCTTTTTTCTCCAAAATGGCTAATGTGGAAATGTTTCGCCTGACTTCATATATATATAATGGGTAATGTATTTCTTTCCTTCAGAATGGTTGGTGGAGAGTCTAAATGGAGATAATTTGAAACTAAAAATAAAATTAAAAAGTTAAAAAGAGCTTAGGAGGCAGAGAGTCTATTTTTTTTCTCCTGGATTTATAAAGAAATTTGGGCTTCTAAGGGTTAAATGTCCCGCCTAAGAACATTTACCTTGTAAATGTTCATGGCAGAACTTAATCCCCAGTCCCATGATTTCAGGTCCCATACTTTCCCCACTTCACGATAACTGAAGTCTTTATAGGGTTGAAAATATTAAGATGGTTATCATTTTAACATTTCTTTAAGGGTCATTACATGTGGTCTAGTACAAACTCTTAGCCCATGTATCACCCCCATCTCAAATATCCTAAAAAAGTCATCCAAATTTGATTGAATTAGAAGTGCTGTGTGTAGTATAGAGAATACTGAGGATGAGAAGAGAGAAATGTGATTTCTATGCTTGCTCTGTGCAGACGTGGACAAGTTGTACAAGCTCCCTGGGCCTTTGTTTCTTTATCTTTAAATTGAGGAATTTGTAATAAAAATAGCTCATGTGTTATCATAATGTCTAACATAGTTTTCTACTAAATGACCTTGAAGGCCCCTTCCAGCTCTAAATATAATGATATCCTGTGGTAAGGAATATAGTACCTCATGAGGCAGTACCCCTCCCCACATCTATTTCAGAAACCTCATACTGCTGGAAAGCCATTTCTTCTGTTGAGCTGAAATCTTTCTTCCAGTAGTTTTCATCTGTTGCTAATTCTGCTTTTTGGTACTATGAGGCATTTTTAACTCTTCTTCAACAGAAACACTTTTACATTTGTAAAAACAGGCACTATGTGCTAATCATATTTCTTCTTAGAATTCCAAGGTACTACTGGCCTGGGGGTTGATACATGGGCTAAAAGTTTGGACTAGGCCATCTGTAATGACCCTTCAATGATCCTGTAGACGTCTCCTGTTTCTTTATCCTCATATGACATGGTTTCAAGTTCCCTTGACATCTTTATATTCCATATCTGGACATGCCCCAATTAGTTAATGTTTTGTCTTAAAATGTGCCTACTACAGGGAAACACAAGTCTCCATTCCTCAGGGCCAGAGTATAATGGGAGGAGAATCTCTCTTTTTTTTGGACTATCCTCCTTTTTGTCCAATTTTGAATGATTTTTTTAAAAAAAATTCTGGTAGCCAGATCAGGTTGTTCATTGACAGAATTGCTTTTCAGTTGAAATCTCTAACAGATATGATTTTGTTTGGTTTTTTCCCACCATCTGAACTGTTATTGGCCATGTATTCTCTCCAATGGACTTGATCCTTTTTAACTCATACAAAGTATGGTACATCCATGACACTGAGAGGAAAGATGGGTGATATATTCAAGTGGAAAGACTGTTTGATTTAGCCAATCAATAATCAATCCACAACAATTTATCAAGGCCCTCCTTGTACCATGATGATGGAAGTTCTGGGAATCCAGCCTCTTCTTAAGGTAATTGCTCAAAGGGAACCACAAGCTCTTAAGGGAGCCTATTCAACTTTGGAGCAGATTTAATTATTCCAAAGGCTTTTGTGCTATCAAGCTTCATTTGACATCTTTATCATATCTTCTTATTGCTCCTAATTCTTCACTCTCAGGAAAAAAATCTAATCTCTCCTTCTCCATGTCAGACCTTGAGTTACCTGAATATACCTTTTTTGCTACACCACCATTAAGATTTCTCATTACTACTTTTTATTGCTAATAATTATTTATCCCACTTTACACATGAGTAAAATGAGCCTTGGGTTGGGGGAAAGAGCTAGGGAGCCCTGAGTAGTACAGTGGAAAATGTTTTGGAATTGTAATTTTTGTGATCTTGAATAAGTCATTTAACCTCTGGCCTTCAGTTTTTCTTTAACTTGTAAAATGAAGGGTTTGATTATATACATACACACACATATAATGTGTGTATATATATATATATATATATATATATATATACATATACATATTTATGTGTTTGCTTGTTTATAACTAGAAGTTTGCCTTGATTAGATGCCTGCTAAGTTCCCTTACCATCCTAAATTCAGTCTTCTTTGGTCCTATAAGTTATTTGCTCATGGACACAGTTGATTGGCTGAAGAGCTAGGACTTTCTAGCTTTCCCTCTATTGATTGTCTCCAATTTATCCTGACTGCGGAGTGGTTGTACATACTTGTTTTCACATTGTCTCCCCCGATAAATTTTGAGGTTAAAACAAAGCATCTGGGTCCTCCATAACCTTAGTAAAAAGGGGTGGGGGAGATTCACCCACACACAACCTGATGTCTTTATGAAAGAGTTAGCACGCCTTTCCTGTTAGTAAAAATGAATGTTATCATAATTCCATTGTATCTCTGTTGCCAAAAGTAACACATCTGGAAAAAGGCCAATATCTGAAAAGATGGAGAACTGTGCATGGAGAAGAATTGTTTGAGAAAGTTAACTTGGATTGCTTTGTTTTCCTGATAAAGTCCACACTTTCTGGAAGAGAATGTGAGTTGTCCAAGCTCACACGTCAATGGCTATCAGAACACTTTGGGACTCTAAAATGCTACCCTGTGTTTCCAGCATGGCACAAACATTTGCCTATTATATTACAGAATCATTGAATGTGAGGCCTGGCAGGAATCATAGATTATCTATATTCATCCCTGCCATTGTGCTAAGGAAGTCACAGAGAGCTATAAAGTTCAAAGGAATGGATTAAAGTCACACAGCATTACAGTAGGGTTTACTATCTATTTTTCAGACTCATTTGTGGTTGGGGTGGGATTTAAAGGTATAACACTAACTTAAGTGTGAAGATTTTACATCATCACCTTTCTAGATCTAGCTCCATGAAGCTTTCCCTGCTCACATCATCCAGAAGTAATCCTTTCCCATTTGAGCTAATAGAGAAGTTCCTGTTTGAATTATTGAAACTCAATATTCCACTCTCATGGGATCTCTGATCTCTGAGCATAGGGGCTCATAGATATAGAGCATGAAGAGCCACTAAAGGTCATTTCATCTATTGCCCTCAATTTACAGAAAGGTAAACTGAGATAGAGAGAGGCAAAGTAATTTATCCAAGGTTGAAGAATCTTAAAATGATCTCAGGTGTCAATTGTAAGTTTGCTACTCTTTATTACACTATTTGACCTTCCTGATATCACCACACTTCATTATTATCAAGTATAAATATAGTATAATGGCACACTATGATAGACTTTGTAGTATTCTATATTATCCCATTATAATGACATACAATATTTTACTACTTAGTTATACCACTTTGCTTTAGAGATATCTATATTTTTGCCCTTACTCCAATTAAATCAATCCACTTGAAAGTCATGGCATCACCTTCCTGTTTCCATGGTCCTCTTCAAAAGCAAAGGGCAAGCAAGAACCTATGAGAAGGACAAGCTGCCCAACTGGGGACCTAACTGTCCACTTCCAGTTGAACAGTGCAGCTTTTACTTCCTTCCCCTCCCCTCTCTTCCTATCCCCTCTCCTTTCCTCCCCTCCCCTTCCCTTAAACCTCCAAGATACTTTGGCATTCGGGGGTTAGATTTTTTTCTTAAGAGCCATGCCTTAAACACAAATCACTCAGGCTCTCATTGATTGGTCAACAATGAATACTAGCCCAAGCTCCACCTGGTCATTCCTTGGTCCCTGATGGCTCAGAGAGAATGTAAATATCAATTCTTTCTATTTTAGAGCAGAAACCTTGAGGGTCTTCCCCTCTGAGACTGATTTTATTTTTCTTACTGGGTAGATAAGGCCATTCTTTGCCTAATTTTTTCCCTCGCCTTAATCACTGAGTGGGTCTTGCCTCAGTAAAACTGAGACCTTGGGAAGACCTTAGCTTAAAAAGGCCAAGGACTCCCGCTGCTTCACGAATAATCTCCAGTTATCCTGATCTATATGTTGCCATTGGGCCCAGATGGCTCTAGAGGAGAGAGTGAGGCTGGTGACTTTGCATAGGTCTCCCTAGATTAAGCCCCATTCACTGGCAAATCATAGTATCACCTTCCTGATGCCATGGTCCTCTTCAAGAGTGAAGGATAAACAACAAACAACAACATTTTGCCCTATACCAGAGTAAAACTGATTAAGAATATGGACCATAATTAATTAATCTCTGGGCCATGAATAGAGCAATTGACCTGGAATCAGGAAAGCCTGAGGTTAAATCTCTGATATTTAGACATTGTGTCACAGGTTGATCAATTCATCAACCAAGCAAAAGACATTTATTAAAGAGCTAATATGTCCATATTGGAGATAAAAAGACAAACCTCAAAAAATCCTTCTCCCAAATTTCATATTCTGTGTAGGGTTAAATTATGGGCCCATGTAAGTACATCATGAGTACAAAATGAATTAAAGTAGTTGAGGGAGGGAAAATGAACTCTAGGTGTCAAGAGTCTAGTGCTTGAGCTGCCTCCTGAAGACAAATCTGGTCTTTTATTAAGCCAATTTTTAAGCACTTACATTGGGGCAGCCAGTTTCAATTGAGTGGCAATGGGGGAGGGAGTGAATTCTGGTTATAACCACCAATTAAAATAGAGGGGTATCAAAGATGGAGTAATCGGGGTGAAGGATAACAAGAAGGCAAGTATGTATAAAGTACAGGATTCATTACAAGGAGTGATGTATAATACAGCTTGAAAGGTATGCCACTTAACATCTCTGGGCAGCAGTTTGGTTTTTTTTTTTGCCTGTACAAGAGAGAAAACACCCCTAGTATCTTCCTTATGGATTTCTTGTGAGCTCAAATGAGATCATTTGCTTAAAGCCCTTTGCAAATTGCCAAGCACTTATACAACTTCTTCATAAAAGCACTCAGATAAGAAAGATAAGCATATTGCATCTACTTGGCTTGAGGTAAAATACACCTATATACAGTATGATAGCAATATATATTTACTTATCTAAATATGCAGTGGGATTTTGATCCCTAAACATATGAGTTGAACAACAGAGACATTTGAAGGGTGAAGTAGAAAGGGGCAGATGATAGCATACCTGGCAGTGATGCCCAGAGACAGTTCAGGGTCAGGGCACAGAATAAGCATATCAAGCTAGAATAAGAAGCTGTGGAGTGGTGATGACCAACATAGAGGCACTGAAGACAAACTTTCAAGTCATGCTGTGGAAAACAGGGTTCCGATGGGACGCAAACATTCCTGTGGTCAAATGATAGAATTTTATATTAAGTAAAAGGTTTGGACATGCAGTCCAAAGACCTACTGAATCCATTAATCAGCACTAAGATAAGACTGAAATATAACCATACTATTTATGCTTGAACCCCAATGTGACAGTCCTCATTACATTATTAGGGAGCCTTATTCAGTTTTTGACCTACTTGAACTGTGCCAGAAGAGAGCTAGCAGAGAATCTAAGTTAAAGAGGAATTCCCCAGAAATGGTGAGGTTGTCCAAAGCAGCCCATTTGCACATAATGGTGTTCTGATTGCCTCCAGCCTAAGAACACTGTAAGACTTCCTGGAAAAGCTGCATGATCATTCAAAGGAATCTGATTGGTCCACACCTCAGGAAAGACCAAGTAGATGAAGAATGCCTATTACCCAGATTTTAGCACAAGTTTTTGTAAAGACCCTAGAACGCTTATCCAACATTATGTATAATTCATCTGGGAGAGACCATATAGATGGACAATAAGATGGGCCCAAAATGAAAGAGGAAAAGAAGAACAGTCTGCATTGTTTTCCATAAATTGCCAAACTTTCTTGATGACAAAAAGCTTGCTGTGAAATTAAAAATCTGTGTTTTTTTTCAATACTAACTTTTATTGGTACACTGTATGATAGCAAGGCTTGGATTACCAGTATTTCTGACCAATTAAAGACAGCCATTACATGGTGTACAAGGAACAGGTGCATGGCAGTTGTGATCACGATACAAGTGGAATTGGATCTAACAAAGAATATCATTCTCTGACTGCCAACATTATGGTAATGAGATTCTCTCAGTTTAGTTGGGTAAATCCTCAGGTGAATGGTTCACACATCCATCAAGAGGTCCAGACAAGAAGCCTTTCTAGTTCTGTGTTATATATAATGTATTATACACTATTAGCATGACCTTTAAGAACTCAGGATCGATATAAGAATACACCACATGTTTGAAACTTATCAAAAAGATGAGAAGAATAAGATAAGAATAAGTAAGGAAGTAGGAAAGAATAGTGGCAGGTTATTAATGAACCATTTATCTCTGAATGTGATCAAAAAATAGCAGATTCCAGAGGAAAGTGAGTTCAATCTTAGAAAACACATGCCAATAGAAACAATCAATAATTTTTAACAAAGTAGCAAGATATAAAGTAAATCCATATAAATCATTAGCGTTCCCATATGTCACAAACAAAACTCTGCAAAAAGAGATAGAAAAAGATACTTCACATATAATAACTAGACAGCAGGAAATACTTGGGATTACACCTGCCAAAACCAACCCAGGAACTAAATAAAGAAAATAATAAAAAGTGTTTTATACAAAAAAATTAGATTAAAATAATTGGATACATATTAATTTTCCATGGGTAGGCAGGGTCAGTATAATAAAAATAAAAATTTTACCCAAAATAATTTATATATTTAATGTCATCCAAATTTAATTACCATTTTAACTGAATTACAATAAAATAATAACAAAATCTATTTGGAAAAAACAAAAAGGTAAGAATATCAAAGGAAATAATGAAAGGAGTTTAAAGGAAGGAAGTTTAGCAGTACTAGACCTTAGACTATGTTACAAAGCAGTAATTATCAAATTTGTCTGGTACTGGCTAAAAATAGAAAGGTAGATCAATGAAATAAACATACAATTCACAGCAGCAATAAACATAATAACCTTGTATTGGACAAGCATAAAGACTTACGATATTGGAATAAGAGTTAATTATTTGGTCAAAAAATGTCAAGAAAACTGGCAAACAGCATGGCAGAAACTGGGCATAGAGCAATATTTTATACCATTTACCACGATAATTTCAAACTGGATAGACAACTTAGATATAAAGAGAGATTTTATAAGAAAATTAGAACATGGAAAATCTTATTTGTCAGGCTTACTCTTACATGAACAATGTGGGAACAAAACAAGCAATAGAGAGCAAAGTTAGGTATGAAAAGGATAATTGCAATTACATTAATTTTTTAAAAAAATTCACCAAGATCAGAAGTAAAGGAGAAAATTAGGGGAAAATATAGAGAGTTTATCAGATAAGGGCCATATCTCAAATATGTTTAGAACTTTCTTAAATCTATAAGAATATGAGACATTCCCCAATTAATAGATGGTCAAAGAATATGAACAGGCAGCTTTCCAATTAAGAAATCTAAACAAGTTATAGTTATATAAACTGCTCCAAATTATTTTTGATTAAAGAAATGGAGATTAAAATAACTTTGTGATATCATGCTACAACTATCAGATTGGCTAAAAATGATAGAAGGGGAAAGTGACAATTGGTTGAGAAGTTGTGGGGAAATTGGTACAATAATTGATTGTTGGTGAAATTGTGAACTGATTTAAAGGTTTTGGAGCCATTTGGAATTACGCTCAAAAAGTTATTAAATTACCTGTACCCTTTGACCCAGCAGTACCACTCCTTGATCTATTTCCTAAGACGATTAGGGAAAAAATAAAAGATCGTACAGGTTCTAAAATGTTTATAGCTGCTCTCTTTATGGTGGCAAAGACGTGAAATTACAGGCATGCCCATCAATTGGGGAATAGCTAAGCAAGTTGTGGTATATGATTGTGATAGGATACTATTGTACTATAAGAAATGAAGAGCTCAATGATTTTATAAAAAAACACTGAAAGACTTAGATGAAATAATGAAGAGCGAAATGAGCCAAACCAAGGGAACATGGTATACAGTAACAGAAATATTGTTTTAAGAATAACTTTGAGTGAATAAGTTATTTTGACTATCATAAATATCCAAATTAACCATAGAAGACATACGAAGAGAGACACTATCTATATCCAGAGAAAGAACTGATAAATAGAAACATGTATAGAATAATTTTACCTATGAGTGTCTAATGATAGTTATCTCAAGGGTGGGGGGATGGGGAGTAAAGAAAAAAATGAAACTTATATGATAATTTTGTTCTATATTTGAAAGGAATAGCAATTTGTGCATAGTAGATTTGTAGTTTCTTGTACCATCATCTTTTTTATTGTATGATTTTGTGGAATTCCTTATTTTATTCCATAAATTGAAAATAAAAGAGAAAAATACATATGGCAAATAGGTAATAAAAACATGGTTGCTGGAAGTCCTTTTCTTCTATTTGTGAAGTGCTCAATGCTCAAGAAGCTTCCTGTCCATCATAATGGTGAAAGCATTGGTCTTGTATTAAAAAGAAATAAATTCAAGGCCTACTTCAGATACTTAGTACGACTGTGGGCACGTCGTTTAACTTGCATACATGCATATATATGCACATATGCATGCATATATATCTGTACATAAATACATACAAATACATAATTGTATGTATGCATGCATATGAAACTTTATTTTTTCCAAATTGTTTTCTGTCACAACAGATTTTTCAAGTTGGTAGTATATGTATTCTCATTTCCCTAGTAAGGAAACTTAACCTCAAAGAATTGCCCAGAACATTGTGTGTATCAGTAGTAAGATGGTAACAAGGACTTCTTGTCTCCACGTCTCCCTGAAGAAGAAGATTCATTATTTTTTATGATCATTAGAGATCTGGTAGAAGATTATAAGTAACAAAGGAATTACCAAATAACTGAGTCCCATAACCTTTAACATCAATATAACTTGAAAGAAGGCCCTGCAGATTATAACCTGCAGACAACTGAGTGACACAAGTTCATCTTGGCCAAGTCTTGTTTTTCTTTTTCTCTGTGACTACTGACTTCTTGTCAGCATGATGGAGCTCAAATAAATTCTTGAGTTCCTATTCTGATAATCACTATGTCTTTGGTCCTGGAGCAAGGAATCTGTTCTAGACTCTAGGGCTCTCTGCAAAGTCAGCAATAATTCTATCATGGCATCAGCTCAGGCTTCTACCACAATCCCCCAAAATTATCAACTGAGAATCATAAGGGAAGTTTTTGAAAGGGGAAATTAAATGAAGTACCACAATAGAAATAATTGGTATAAAATATGCTTCGAAAAGTCTCTGACATTCTCCTACAACCAGGGGAAAGTGCCTAAGTTAAGAGAGCACATGTGGCCAAGAGTAACTTGAATCCTGGTTACTGGGAGGCCTTTTGCTTCCATTTGTGGGGTGCTCAAGAAGTTCCTCATTAGGAATAGTGCAGGTTTTTTTTTCAAGGTTCCTAATGTAACCCAGAATCTATTTTCAATCTATCCTTGATTTCTGATGTTGGTGCTACACTTAGCTGATGCAGGGATGCTGCTAAAACTGGTTGAGAAGAATGAAATTGTGACTTTCCTCATGTTCTTTTGAGTGCTCAAGGCTTTCCTCCATTCAAAGAAAGGAGAGAGGTATGCGAAGTCAGCCACTGGAGCAGAGCTAGTCAGTGAGTCAGCTGGCCTGCACATGTGTACTGATCCCATCTTCTTGTGATCCTGTCATGGCAGAGAAGTTGAGGTGGCAGTAATCCCATCTTCTCCTCATTACATGCACCAATCAAAAGAGTTCTTGTTGTTTAGTCATCTCAGTTGTGCACAACTCTTCATAACCCCATTGGGGGTTTTCATGTCAAAGATACTGGAGGAGTTTGCTATTTTCTTCTCCACTTCATTTTACAGAGGAAGATACTGAAGGAAATAGGGTTAAGTGACTTGCCCAACAACACGTCTGAGGCCAGATTTGAACTCAGGAAGAGGAGTGTGCCTAGCCAGCCCTATCACCTCTGTGCCAATTAGCTGCCCTACCAATTAAAATGATTTGCCATAATATAGAAATTGTTTACTCCTGTCTGTAAAAGCAGCAGGCAGATTGAACTCTGGCCAGTCAGATTGAACTGCAAATGTGCCTTAGTGTATTAAATAAAATGCTTTTTAACTTTCTTTCCTCAGTTTGCCCTATTGGAAGAGGGCAAGACCCAAACTAAGAACTGAGATTTTCTTTAACAGAGGAAAGGAGACATTCCTAAGTCTGAAGCTATGGCCTCTCTCCCCAACAGCCCCACCTCACTCTCCATGTGCTTCCTCTTTCTGGTTTACTTGTCTCACACTTGCTCTAGGCTCTTGAATAATTTCATTTCTAAACTAGTTAGATAATTGACACCTGACTTCTGTACCACAACTGCATTCTCTGACCTAGTGGAATATAACTGCTCTGCCAAGTTACTCAACTTCCACAGATTTTCTCTCTAAGTGTAAAACCTACACCTAAGATTGAGTTATTGGGCATCTTCACACTTCCTCTGAGAGAGCCCATGACTAGATGGAGTAAATAAATCGACATCACCTTTCCAATGGAAAGACATTTACCTCATAATACAGTAACCAAAAAGCCTGGAGCCCTTAACATTTCACCAAGTGTTCCACATACAACATCTCCTTGGAGTTTCACAAGCCCACAAGGAAGATCCTATTGTGTTCATTTTCAAGATGATAAGGAGCCTCCGAGAGGTGAAGGGATGGACCTAATTCAGTGTAATGGTGATCAGCACAGGACTCTTTGCTGTTCTTCTCTTTTGGGATGCTAAGGCCATCAAGTGACTTTAATGAGTCTGGCCTTTGGTTGAATGGGGCAGGTGAAGTGGGATCTTTCTTGTCTTGGAATGCTTCTCAGCACTGGGGCAGTCAAGAGTCATTGATTTGTATATAATGTGTTGCTGGTGGTTGAGAAACTTTCTCACACCTTGGTTTCCCACACCCCAAATGCTAAGTTGGCCCCAGTCCTCTAGGTCCTAAACACCTTATATGTACTGGAAGGTTAGCCTGTTGACTTTTGGGTGTACACTCATTGACAGAGGGCTGAGGCTCTGGGCAAGCCAATGAAACAGATCTCCCGCCCCTGCTTTGCTAACCCAGACAGATGTTGGTGCTTCTCTGGTAACTATGTATTGCTATGGAGACTGGTTTGTGTTATTTGCTCTGTTTATAATGTATGCTTGTAATTTCTGTTTGTATTTGCACTAAAGTTCAGAGGGCTGGTCTTTTCCCCCTGAACTAAGTGAATGATATATGTATGTTTAATTAAACTGAGATTGTTAACCCCTTAAGTTTGCTTTCCTTAAAAAAGCAGATCAAAGAACCTGTGCTGGCAGCCTTCTGTATGCTCTTATTGTTGGTCTTTCACCCCCAAAACAGCTGCTAGCAACATTGCAACATTGTTGTTACATGCAGGGGTGGGGAACCTGCAGCCTCAAGGCCACTTGTGGCCTAGACTGAATTGGATTCAGTCAAAGGATCATACTTGGGGCCCTAGAGGGCTATAGGAGACCTCCAGGCTACAGCTTCCCCACTCCTGACCTAATGTCCCATAGCAGCTAAGTATTAGAAGTTGTATGTGGATCTGGGTTGTGCGGGATGTTGCTTCCTTTGCAACTTATAATCTTAAAGACTTTCCTTTAGCACAGAGACGTTAAGCGACTTGCTCAAGAGCATGGAGCTCTGGATGTGTCAGAGGCGGGCCTCCATCCAGGCGATCCTGACGCTGAAGCTGGATCTCTAAGGAGTACACAGGGCTGCCTCGTTATATGGAAGAGAAAGCAAAGACGCCTTCAAACCAGCAAAGTCCTCTGCCTTTCATGGAGGAATGGAAGTAACATCAATGACTAGTGGAGCAGAGAATCCTTGGGAAACAGGACACTTCACAGAGCTATGGGCAGGATGGAAGTGAGGATGAAGCTTCGTGGAGAGAGTAAAAGAAAAAGAGGATCCCGAGAGCTGCTTAGATTCCACCTGAAGAGTGGGGGCCGCGCTTCTGTGAGCCAAGAGAAAAGGATTCTGGGAGGCCTTCACTTCTCCACTTCTCACATTAGGTCTATTAACCCCAGGGTACTGTTGGATACTAAAGACGGTAAAGCAATGCAGTGGCTGGAGGGGGCGGGGCACGTGCTCTGTACAAACAGGCCTATAAGAGCTTTCATATCCCTGAATTCATTTTAGTTGTCAGAGCTTTCAAGACATTGCTTAAGAAAAGTGAAGGAAGTTTCCCTATCATTGGCCTAATAGGAGACACAAAGAGGGAGGGAGGGAGAGAGAGAGAGCGATTGAGAGAGAGAGAGAGAGAGAGAGAGAGAGAGAGAGAGACAGAGACAGAGAGACAGAGACAGACAGAGACACACACACACAGAGATACAGAGAGAAACAGAGACAGAGATAAAGAGACAGAGAAACAGGCAGAGAGACAGACACAGAGACACACACAGAGAGACAGAGAGGCAGGGAGGCAGAGAGGTGGAGATAGAAAGGGATAGAGTCAAAGAAAGATAGGCAGTAAAAGAGGTAGAAAGAGAGAGATAAAATAGAAATAAAAATAGAGAGGAGGAGGAGGAGGAGGAGGAGAAGGAGGAGAAGAGGAGGAGGAAGAGGGGGAGAAGGAGGAGAAAGAGGAAGAGGAGAAGAAGGAAGAGGAAGAGGAGAAAGAGGAAGAGGAGAAGAAGGAGGAGGAGGAGGAAGAAGAAGAGGAGGAGGAGGAAGAAGAGGAGGAGGAGGAGGAAGAAGAAGAGGAGGAGGAGGATGGGGAGAGAAAACAAAGATGGAGGAGAGGGAGGAGTAGAAGAAGGAGGAGGATGGGGAAGAAAGCATGATGAATGAGGGACTAGTGGGCACTGATTATTTTGCCTTCCTCTTTCTCTATCTGACTCCCAGTCTTTCATGCCAGCCCCTCCTTGAACCCAAGCTACCATCAGCGGTGACATTGTGCAATTGGGAGAAAGGTAGAATGAGCTGCCTCAGGAGGCTTTGGATTTCCTCTCCAAGCAAAGGCTGAACAGAAGACAGCTGCCTTGTTGGACTGCAGAGGGCTATTTGGGCACTTCCGTGGGGCTTGATGGCTGCCAGCTCTGAGAGTCTGTGATACTGTGAGAATCAGAAGATACAGAGATTCTGGGAGATTAGGAAAGAAGAAGGCAAACATTGTCATGGGAGAAACTGAGGCACCTGGAAGAAAAAGAGAGCTTTTCACTGCCCTTGGAGTCCCACCTTGATTCCTAGTTCTGTTTCTGACCTTTGGTGACTGAATTACCTTGGGTAGATCACTGAATTTGCTGGTGCCTGAGGCAGCTCCCTAATACATGGTAGTGGAATTTACTTCCCTTTGCCAATGAAATTGAGGCTTCAGGAATTATTATTGTTTCAGGAAGAAGGCTCAGAAATGTAAACATTTAAACGTGGGTCAGGTGGGTTTGGTTTTGTCCTTAAACCCTAGTCCTTGTTCCTGATTCTTCCTCATAGACTTTCGGAAAAAGTAAAGGAGCAATTCTTCGACTTTTCCCAATGTTTCACTCTTAAACATCAGACCCAGGAGAAAACCAAAATATGGTAAACCCAAATGTTTAAGAAAAAGAAAGCTAAGCTAATAAAGGTTATTCGTATCAGGATCATAAGTTAGAGGAAAAACATCTATATAACAAATAAACCTTCTTCCTGATTCTTGGGTCCAGATGCTGGCCACCTCTGTTTGTAAACTTGAGGCCTCAGTTAAT
The DNA here is from genome assembly GCF_011100635.1 of Trichosurus vulpecula. Taxonomy (NCBI): domain Eukaryota; kingdom Metazoa; phylum Chordata; class Mammalia; order Diprotodontia; family Phalangeridae; genus Trichosurus; species Trichosurus vulpecula. The sequence goes on along the minus strand of NC_050576.1, from coordinate 5,503,700 downwards.
ATTTCCTATGTAGACTCTTGCTTCTTTACTTTTTCATTAAGGAATGAACATCAGAAAAGAAGCCTGGAAGGCTACTAGGTGGTAGAAGGATAAACAATGAGGATTCTTGGGGTCAGGAAGACCTGAGTTCAGATGTGGCCTCAGACACTCACTAGCTGCATGATCCTGGCAAGCCATTTACCCTCCTTCTGCCTCAGTTTCCTCCCCTGTAAAATGGGCATAATAACAATGCCTACCTTCCATAGTGTTTATGAGGATCCAATAAGATAACAATGGTAAAGAGCTTAGCACAGTCCCAGGCACAGAGTAAGCACTATATAGACGTTAGCTATCTTTATTATTGTTTAAAATGTTAACAAGAAGACTTGGAGATTCCCAGTGGCTATGATATACATCAAGGAAGACTAAAGTTTTAGCACACAAGCTGCAAAGGGATCCACCTAAGAAAAGAGTGTTCCCAAAGTGGCCTGTCCTTGTGATTTCAGGAAGCAAGAAACAAGCTCAATTTTAAGCTGGGGCTTGTCCTTCAGTGAGTTTACTCCCATAGACTGAAATGCCTAAACCAGAGGTGGGGAGCCTGTGGCCTGGGGGCTCCAAGTAGCCCTCTGGTCTTCAAGTGTGGCCCTTTGAATGAACACAAGTGCCTTGAGGACACATGTTCTCCTCCAGGACTAAATCGATATAACTCGAAATTATGAGGTGATTGACATCACTCATGCTGGCTAAGAAAAAGCCTGCCTAGAACATTTTGGTTGGTCTGGAATTCCTTCCTCACTTCTCTTCTAACATTTCTATTTCATGATTTCTCACATCTTACACATAAGTGACCATGCATACGATATTTAGTACAGTTCTTTAACCTGAATATTCATCTTTCATTTTGGGTGACCCATAGTTTTGATTCTGCCAAGATGCTGGTATTATCCCTAACCATATAGAATCCCTGGAAGAAGTTTGTTGTTAAAAGAAAAAATGGTGTTGAAATGTGGGTTTATTTGTTTGTTTTAGGGATAAGCTTAGGTCATTGGAAGTGTTCTACTATTTTCCTGAGTAATTCTTTGTTGAAACACATACTTTTCCCAATAGCTCTATATCTCTGATCATTCAAAGACAGTCAAGAATGATGGTTTCTTCCAGGATAAAGGAGTCCAGGATCATTGGGCCTAGCTCATCATCATTTGATCTTCACAGCAAACATTTTAGGGCAAGCAGGGATTTAAGGCCCAGGTTTCAGGGCTGCTTTGCCTCCACCATCCTGTTTTACCAACAAAGTCGGATGCTTAATGTTGAAAGAAGAACGATTTTGTGTGAAATGTCTTTGTAAATGCATCATAGCATGATCTAAAACAATCAAATCAACTCAAATCTCCAGACTTGGTCCTAGGAGGTTTGAGCTGGAGTCTTCACTCTAGTTTGATATGTTGTGGTTTTATTGAAGTCACTCGTAATTTCTCTGACTTTTTGATCTCATATTTAAAATAGGACTAATAGCTGCAAAATCTCCCTTTCAAGGAAGTTCTGTATTAGGCCTAGCACATAAGAGTTGCCTAATAAATGCTGGTTCATAGACTAGAGTTTATTATGAAGAAAAGTGAAGCTATGTCCAAAACCACATGCATACACAATACACATGTATATACTTATGTATGTGATTGGGTATGCATAAAATGTATTTAGTTTATGTATGTATCTATTTATATATTATAGTTTATACATGTTTACATATATAAATATTTACACTTGTATATGTATTTATTGGAGAGGTGCCATTCTAGCAGGGCTTAATGAACCTGTAACTGTTCCATCATTTGGTCAGATACTTAAGTCTGTGTATAACCAATTTCTTGTTTCATCTAGAGGTTTGGTTTGATGATAACTAGTAGCAGTTGGTGTTTTGTCTTAATGACTCCAAGCTCCTCAAGGACACAACATTGTGTAGTTTATAATGATATTTATGAGAATTCTTAGTCAAAATTAATTATAGAGGAAGCAAGATGGCAGAGTAAAGGGAATATTTTTCCTGACCTCTCCAAACTTTCTCATCCAAATGTTTTATTTTAAGCACTAAGTTGAATTTTTTTAAAAAAATATATTTATTTTTAGTTATCAACATTCACTTCCATGGGCTTTTGAGTTTTAAATTATCTCCACCTCCCTTCGCTACCCCTCCTCATGATGGCATGAAATCAGATATAGGCTCTACATATACATTCATATTAAACATATTTTTCACATTAGTCGTGTTATATAGAAGAATTAGAAGGAATGGGAGGAATCATGAGAAATAAAAACACAACAAAACAAAAAAAGACATCAAGAAGTCTGCTTTGATCTGCCTTCAAACTTGATAGTTCTTTCTCTGGATGTGGATGGCATTTTCCATCATGAGTTTTGGGCTTGTCTCAGGTCCTTGCATTGCTAAGAAGAGCTAAGTCTATCAAAGTCAGTCATTGCACAATGTGGCTGTTACTGTGCATAATTTTCTCCTGGTTCTGCTCACTTCACTCTGTATCAGTTCATATAAGTCTTTCTAGGTTTTTCTGAAGTCCACCTGCTCATTATTTCTCATAGAACAATAGTATTTCATTACATTCATATAGCACAACTTATTCAGCCCTTCCCCAATTGATGGGCATCCCCTCAATTTCCAGTTCTTGGCCACCACAAAAAAGGCTGCTACGAATATTTTTGTAGATCCAGGTCCTTTTCCCATTGTTATGATCTTTCTGGGATACAGTCTGAGAAGTGGAATTGCTGGATCAAAGGGTATTGTGTTGGTAAACAAAATGGACTCTTAGTACTCAGTTCAACCAAGTGCCCTTGAAGAGTTTGGCTTTTGTCTCCTTTGATTTATTTAGTGTATTTCATTGAGTCTTACTAGATACTAATCCCCAGGCCCAAACCCCTATTAGATACTAAACCTATGTGGGTGTGAAGCTCCCAGGGTACTAAGGGGAGGTGCTAACTCAAGAACCAATCATAGCAGCCTAAGTTCTGGTCATTCAGATGATGTTTGATGACATCTGAAATGGTATAAGAAGAGAAGACAGAGCTATTTGCTCAGGGGCTCTCACTCTTGGTGGCGTGCTGATGTGGAGACTCCGGGCAGCTGTAGAGCCCTCCAGCTTGCCCGGATGTCTAGACTTGGTTTTCATGGTAACTATGAATTGTGTTTGGTCTATCTGTCCATGTTTATAAATTGTTTTTATTTGCTCTGAAGTTCAGGGTGCTGGCTTTTTCCTCTGAACTAAGTGAATGGTATTCGTATGCTGAAATAAAGTAAGCTTATTAACCCCTTAACATTGCTTTCCTTAGTAAAGCAGATCAAAAGAACCTGGGCTTTTGCAGCGTGCTGGTAGCATGCTTGTTGTTGGGCTTGTGTTGGTCTTTCAGCCCCACAACAGCTGCTAGCCAGATTGTTAAAGCGAGTATGCACAGTTTTATAGCCCTTTGGTCATAGTTCCAAATTGCTCTGAAGAATGGTGGGATCAGCTCAGAACTCCACCAACAATGCGATAATATTCAAATTTTCTAATCATATATATATATATATATATATGTAATTTTTGTCATGTCTTCCTCTGAAAACATCCTGTTCATATCCTTTGACCACTTATCAATTGGGAAATAATGTGTATTATTATAAATTGTCTCAGTTCTCTATGTATTTTATAAATGAGGCCCTTATTAGAGAGACAGGTTTTAAAAATTCTTTCCCAATTATCTGCCTACCTCTTAATCTTGTTTGCATTGGCTTTGTTTGTGCAAAAACTTTTCAATTTAATGTGATCAAAATTATCCATTTTGTATTTCATAATGTTCTCTGTCTCTTGTTTTGTCATAAATTCTTCTCCATGAATCTGACAGGTAAACTATCCCTTGCTCTCACAGTTTGCTTGTAGTATCAGCCTTTATATCTAAATTGTGCACCCAATTTGATTTTATTTTGGTATATGGTATAAGATATTGGTCTACGCCCAGTTTCTACCATATTATTTTCCATTTTTCCCAGCAGTTTTGTCAATTAGTAAATTATTACCCCAGAAGCTGGGGTTTTTGGGTTTATGAAATAGCAGATTACTATAGTCATTGACTACTGTGTCTTATGTACCTTATCTATTTCACTACTCCACCACTGTTTCTTTTTTTTTACATACTTTTTTATTGTTAAAAGAACCAAAAAACACAGTTTTGAAATATTCTCCATAAGAAGTGATGAACTACAACATGAAGGTAAAAATATATAACAGACAATTTTCATCAAGCTCCAGTTGTACTGACTAGCACATGAACCTTAGGAATTATCATCTACCACTAAGGCAGAAAAAGACTGGAAACATTTTTCAGTTTTTCAGCTTCTATTGGCAGAGAACAAAGCCTTTTTAATGGTGATATAAGAGGCAAAAGAAAACATGCTGGGAGATGTCCTGAGGCACAGACTGCTGCTGATGGTCCATGGCTACTACTAGAGCCACATACCATTGATTAGGTCCTGGGCATCTTCATATTCTTGATGACAAGCTTGTCGGTGGAATATATTTCATTAATGAGGATCTATCACCGAATTATTTCTAGGTTTCTTTTGGCTTTATTCACTAGCATTTGTATTTGTGCGGAATCCTTTACATTCTTATTTTCTCTGAAGGCGTCTCTTATCCTTCTAATGGCATAACTTGGTAATTGTAGGAGGTGAACTTGCTGCTCTCTGTCAGCATCACCTGGTAGAGATCTAACACTTGTGCTCGACTGGAGGCTGCCAGTTTGGGAGGGTGTGGGGTAGAAAACCCACCACTCTGTTTCTTAGCCAGTACCAAGTAGTTTTGATGATTGCTGTTTTCTCATACAATTTAAGACCTGGTATGGCTAGGCCACCTTCCCTAGCATTTCTTTTCATTAATTCCCTTGATATTGTGGACCTTGTGTTTTTTCCAGATGAATTGCAGTTATTGTTTTTTCTAGTTCTATAAAATAATTTTTGGTAGTTTGAGTGGTATGGAACTGAATAAATAAATTAATTTAGGTAGAATTGTCATTTTTATTATATTAGTTCAGCCTACCTATGAGCAACTGATGCTTTCCTACCCAATTATTTAGATCTGACTTTATTTGTATGAAAAGTGTTTTGTAATTGTGTTCATATAGTTCCTGGGTTTGTCTTGGCAGGCAGACTCCCAAATATTTATAATGTCTAGAGTACCTTTAAATGGAATTTCTCTTTCTATCTCTTGTGGTTGGGCTTTGGTAGTAATATATAGAAATGCAGATGATTTATGTGGGTTTATTTTATATCACGCAGCTTTGCTAAAGTTTTTTTATTATTTTCAGTAGTTTTTTTTTTAAAATTTGATTCTCTAGGCTTCTCTAAGTATATCATCATGTCATTCCAGCCCAGGAATACCAGGAGGTCCAAAGGTAGATTTGGGAATACTGGGATCAGAGCTGAATAGTAGCATGGCAAAGTGAAAGTAGCAGTATCAGTGGGCTTTGGATGCAGAAGTTACAACAGCAGCAGTGCTACTGGGAGTGCTCAGTGCCCAGACAAGTTAAAGGGTTTAAACCCCTGGTCAGAAAGAGAATACCAGGGACCCCTGTTCTAGCTTGTGTCATCTGGTACCATTTGGAAAATCTATCACCCATTATGTTGATCTAGGATATAGTGATAAGTCAGTAAGGAGCATTTGTGGTTGGAAGAGAAGAGGGATCCTATTGGGCTAAGGACCAGACAAGTGATGACACTTCTCTGTGATCACATTATCTTAGAAACAACAGAATGTTAAAGGCCTCCAAAACAAAGTACGAAAATTACAGGGAGGGCCTAAAGCATGATGTTTCAGGATAATCCTCTTCCACCCAAGAGGTAAACCAAAACCAATTGTAGAATAAAGTCCAAAATCAAGAAATAGGCAGGACAAAAAAACGAGCAAACGCCAAAAAAGAACAAGACCGTCAAAATCAGTGTTGTGAGAGGGAAGCTCAAAATACGAACTCAGAAGACAATGACTTGAAAACATCTACAGGCAAAGCCTAAAAGAAAAAAAATATAGATTGTATACAAGCTCATCATAAACTCTGAAAGAGATTTAAAAGGGGACAAGAAAGATTTTAGAAACAGAGTAAAAATGGTATAGGAAAAAGTGCGATAAGAAGTGAGTGCAATGAAAGAAAGTTATTTTTTAAATAAGAAGGAATTAACAACTGGATGAAAGAAATACAAAAATCTTACTGAAGAAAATAATCCCTCAAAAAACAGAATTGATCACAGGGTAAAAGAGGTACAGAACCTCTTAGAAGGGAGTAATTCCTTAAAATTTAAAATTGATCAAATAGAAACTAATGACTAAATGAGACATCAAGAAACAAAATCAAAGAATCAGAACTATAAAAATAAAATAAAAGAAAATTTTAAATATCTTATACGAAAAAAGGTGACCGGGAAAATAGATCAAAGAGGGATAACTTATGATTTTTTGGATGACCTGAACATTATGGAGAGGCAATATATTTCAAGAAATTATAAAGGGAATCTTCACAGGCATCCTAGAACCAAAGAGACAAAATAGAAATGAAACTACTGATCACCCCATGAAATAAATCCCTAAATGAAAACTCTCAGGAATATATAGCAAAATTTCAGAGCCGCCAAGTGAATGATAAAATATTGGAACCAGCCAGAAAGAAAAAAATGCCATGGAGGCACAATGAGAATTACACATGATTTTGCAGATATGACTATAAAGGAGCAGAGCGCTTGGAACATGACATCTTGGAAGCCAAAGTAGTTAGGATAACAAATAAAATAACTTGCCCAGCAAAACAGACTGTAATCCAACAGAGGTAAATTGATATTCAAGGAAATAAAGGTCTTCCAAGCATTCCCGATGAAAAGACCAGAAGTGAAAATCTGATATTCAAATGTAAGACTCAGGAGAAGCATGAAACGGTAAAAACGAACAATAAATCATGAGGAGCTTAATAGGGTTAAGCTGTTTACATTCCCAAAATGGGATAATTGAACAAGTAACATTTCAGTAATTTATAATCATTTGGGCAGTTAGAAGTCTCAGCTTAGACAGAGAATATAGGTGTAAGTCTACTATGTTGGGATTATCACAAAAGTAAAATGGAAGGGTACAAAAGGGGAATATACTAGGAGCAATAGGAAGAAGAAGAGGGAAAATAATCTTTCATAAAAGAATTACATAAGGAAGAGGTTTTACAATGGCAGGGAAGTGAGGACGAGGGAGTACGTAATGTTTGAAGCTCCCTTTCAACTCTGTTCAAAAATATGCTTTCCGCTTTGAACTGGTATAGATGTGAGGGAAATTCAACATTGCCTACTCCCTCGTCACCGTTTTTACCTCCCTTGTGAAAAGTCTTTCTTGTGTGTCATATATACAAATATTGGATTTAAGGGAGGCAGAGTTGCACAAAGTTGTCAGCCTCACTCCCCCTTCCAGAGTCGTCGAAGTCCCGTGGCAGGACAAAAGTCAGGATAACTGGTGATGGCCCAAGATACAATGGATGACCTTGGCATCTTTGATGGCTGAATAAGCACTAAGTGCTCGACAGCACCTGCTTCACTTGCACAGTGGTCATTGGAACAAATTGCTCTCATCCACCCATTCCACTAGGAGAAATCTTCACATTTTGGGGGCAAACATCATCCTACCTCATTGATGGGTTTGAAGCCTGTTGGTGTATGGGGTATTCAAGGAAGACTAGGACTTCTGGTGTGAGAACTTGCTGAGCTATTTTCAGGCTGCTCATCTGCCCTTGGTGTCTACCTGCCACCCGACTCTAATCTGTGGCTCCAAAAAGCTATACTATGTTTAATGTCCATACATATCCCAGTATAACCTTTTTGGACAGACTAAACTAAGTTGAGGGTAACACACACATGTGTATGCATGCATGTGTATACATGTATAAAACACATACATGCATGTATATGTAAAAGCACACATTTGTATATATATATATATATATATATATATATATATTATCCTCACTGATATTTTTTATATATGTGTGTGTATAGAAACACACACAGAAAGTTGAGTATAGGTATTCATCTTTTCCAACAGGTAAGTAAAATGGGAAGAACTAGATGAAGGGCAGATAAAGGTAGGCAGTGGCCAAAAGCAGAACTGACTTTTGAGAAGGTTATGAAGTTAAAAAAGAGAAAACTAAATACAAGAGAATGAAGTGGAAAGAAATAAACAGTGAACAATCATAATTGTGAAGGTGAATAGGATGAATTCACCCACAGAGTAGAGGAGTATATCAGAATGGATAGGAAAGCAGAGTCCAACAGTTTGTTATTTCCAAGAAACACATTTGACATAGAATGATATACACACAATTTAAGTGGCTGGAGCAGAATCTATTATGCTTCAACTGATATAAAAAAGTCAGGGAAAATATTCATGATTTCAGACACAGAAAACAGAAAAAATGAACCTAATTAAAAGAGATAATCAGGGAAACTACATTTTGCTAAAAAATGCCATAAACAATGAATTAATATCAATACTAAACATATATGGACCAAATGGAATAACATTTGAAATCCTGAAGGAAAAAAGTTACAGCCAGAAATAGTAAAACTATTCAAGTAGATATTTGAAAAATGTTCTAAATCACTCATAATTAGAGAAATACAAATTAAAACAACTCTGAGGCACCACCTCATAATTATCAGATTGGCTGACATGACATAAAAGTGAAATGACAAATTCTGGAGTGAATGTGGAAAAACAGCAATGAACTGGTCCAACCATTCTGGAGAACATTTTGGAACTATCTTCAAAGGGCTATGAAACTGTGCCTACCCATCGACCCAACAAATAACATTTGTTTAGTCTCTTTCATTTGTGTCCAATTCTTTGTGACCGCATTTAGGGTTTTCTTGGCAAAGATATTAGAATAGTTTGCTATTTCCTTCTCCATCTCATTTTACAGGTGAGGAAACTGAGGCAAACAGGGTTAACTGACTTGCCTATGATCACGTAGCTAGTAAGTCTAAGGCCAGATTTAAAATCAGGTCTTCCTTACTCCAGGTTGTGCACTCCATCTACTGCACCACCTAACTTGCCCATAGTGCAATACCATTACTAAGTCTATGTCTCAAGGATATTAAAGAAAAATAAATATGACCCTTATGTGAAAAATATATAAAGAGCTTCTCTTTTTGTGTTGGCAAAGAATTGGAAATTGATGGGATGGCCATCAGTTGGGGAATGCTGAAGAAGTCATGGTCTATTGCTATGATGGACTAATATTTTGCTGTAAGTAACAACAATCTGAAAGACAGCTACTCTGATCAGTACAATAATCCAGGAAAATTACAAAGAACTCATGATGAAAAAATCTATCCCCTTCCAGAGAGCAAACCGATAAACACTAAATGAGTTTTGAAGCATATTTTGCCCTTACTTACATCAGTAGTATGAAAACATGTGTTGTATTTCCTCACATGTACATGATGTCAAACTTTTTGCATTTTAAATTGGTGAGGGATAGGGTGCAGGCAAAGAGAGAATTTGGAACTGAAAATAAAAATTCAAAAAACAATCATCATTCATGACCTGGTATAAAGTTGCTGTTTTGTTTGGTTTTCTTGTAGTCATAAGATAGATTTGCTTCACTAGTAGTGGTGGTTCAGGGGTGGAAACCTAGTTCCCTCAGGATTTTTCTGAGGTTTTCAGTGAGAATGAGGTAAGAATAAGGTCACCTGGTGACCTATTTTAGTTATTGATATTCACGTGAAAATACAAACACTGCCAATGCCATCTCATTTTTGTCTTCCTGGGTGCAATATGCATGTCCCTCTCCACTAGCTGGGCCACTGCTGGGCCTTTTTTCCTTAGATGACCTCCTTTCCCCTATGTAGGTTTTGCATGTACAGCATGGTTTGCATGTAACTTCCCCCATTACACTGTAAGTGTCTTTAGAGGAGGTACCCTATGTTTGCCATTCTTTTTTATCCCCAGAACAGTGGACAGTTCCTGGTATACTTTAAGAACCTGCTAAATGCTTCTGGAAAATGATGACAATGCCAGTAAGTATTTCCTGCCCCCCAAATGCTCATGGACAAAAATAAAATCGCTATTTGAGGTAGAGAGCCTTGGATCATATGAATGTCTGCAGACCGATTAGGTAGCGGTGCATTCCAAACCCTTGACTTTACAAGTGGCTACCATAATCCATGCCTAGATAATGTTAAACATATATCACATAAACCACATAAACATAGGCCACACTAATTATTTTTGACACTGGAAACTTATGCTATATATTCAGTTATGCCTCCTAGGTCTATTGACTCTTAACTATATGTGTACACATATGTACATACATGTATGTGAGTGCATTGTGTATTGCATGCTGTGTACATACATGTGTGTATGTATGCTCATGTGTCTATGGCATGCTGTGTGTGTATGTGTGTGTGTGTTGGAAGAGCCCAGTTTGAATTTCTAAATGGTCTTGCCACAGGTATTGATTGTGGTTTTAGGTCTGCTCATCATTATAACCCAATGGGTCTTTCAGTACCCTCAATAAAAGGAATGACTATCAAGGAACAAGTAGAGATCATAACAGTTTGGAGGACATTGTTAACTATAAACATTTCCTCAACCATTTAAGTGGAGGAGGAAAAAGATTCTTTTTTACAATGCGCTGTTTATTTTAGGGATTGTTTTGTCCCAGACCCACTCTTCTTTGTGCTATTTAAAGTCCTTTACATAAACCTCTCCCCAAACTACCTTTCAAGCTTTATTACACATCACTCTCCTTCATTTACTCTATAGTCTTACTAAAAGGGCTTTCTTGATACCCCTCATATAGGACATTCCATTTCCTGTCTCCATGCCTTTCCAGTACTGTCACCAGTCCAAACACCTATTCCTTGGATGCACTGTCTGTTCACTTCTGCCTCCTCGGATCTTTGGTTTCTTTCAAAACACAGCTCATAATCAATTTTTTAAATGAAGCCTTTGGAGTATCTCCCCGCCTAAACTCTGCCAATTATATTACCTTTATTTTGTTTTAATCTTTGAAAGAAAGAGAACAAAAGAGAGAAATAAAGAAAAAAGGAGAGACAAAAGAGAAGGAAGACAAAAAGGAAGGGAGAAGAAAGCCAAAGAGAGTAAGAAAAGAATGGAGAGAGAGGGGGGGGGGGAGACAGAGAGAGAGCATAAGTATTCACCAAGTGTTTACTAAGTGTTTCCATTCATTGTAATCTATACTCTAGGTATAGATTACAAGCAATCAAAACAACTCTTTCCTTCAAGGTTCTTACATTCTAATGGAAGAAGGTAATAGCTAAAGATCTGGAAAACCGTAGTGGGCTTAGTAGGTGAGGTTATATGGAAGTGACATGGCAGTCTGGACCCAGGCAAATTAAATCAAAATCTGACCTATGAGAGCCAGTTGTCTCAGGGATTGGATGTAGGTCATGCATGATGTGATGGGGTACTAGTGGTGAACCCTTTAGATGGGACATAACTTGGGCAGGTTAGAAATGGTACATGATACCTTCTGTCCCAATCTAAAATGGGCTCCTAAGAGGTAAGAGTGTGTTGTAGTTGTCTTTGGAACTTCTGTGTCAGTCACACACCATAAACCTAATAATAGCTCCTTAACTGATTGACTTGGAGATAGAGTTCACTAATCTCAATGACAGCTTTCACACAGACCTGAAAACTGAGCATGGCTGAACCTGTATTATGGACATAAAAAGAGGACTAAGTTGTTGGTTCAAATGGATTAATCCTGTTTCCGTTGTTGCTGTGAATGCAGTGTGCGTTCTGCTTATCCTCTTGCTATAGCTGGCATTGTATAGAGATGAAAATGCATAATGACATTGGCACTTCATGATAACCAGAGAAGGCACTGTCTAGAAACTTAGACCTCAAGCTTATTCACATGCTCATGGTAATTGAGCTGATAGAGCTAAGTGTCACAGGCTGGATAGAACTCTTGGGATTTGGGGCTGTTGTGAGAGTTTGCATAGTTTGCTGGATAGAGAATTGGCCTCAAGTCCATTAACACTACATTTATTCCCTGCCTCTCTCAGATATGGGAAACACTGGGTAAGGACAGGGTTACTTAAGCCTTCAGAACTTTCGGGACTCTCTAAGACAATTAGTTGCAAAGAGAGTGACAATATGAATTGCTAAAGGAACTTCTCTTTTTCTTTTCTTTATTTTTCAATTATACACAAGCATAAATTCTCTATATATTTCTATTTATCAGTTTTTTCCCCCTCTGGATACAGATTGTGTCTTTTTCATATGTCTTTTATAGTCCATTTAGGTACTTATAATACTCAAAATGACTTACTAGTCCAAAGTCATTCTTAAAACAATATTGCTGTTACTGTGCACAACATTTTCTTGTTTCTGCTCCTTTCTGTTTTCATTATCTCATGCAAGTCTTTCCATGTCTTTCTAAGATCATCGAGCTCATCATTTCTTATAGCACAGTAGTATTTCATCACAATCATGTACCACAACTTGTAGAATTTTTCATTACAACTCCTATGCTGACAACAGGTTCAGCTTACTGGCCACTTCTCTTTCCTGCTTAATGCTCATGCCTTACCTGGGTGATTATCTCCAATTTTTCCTGTATCACATTTGTATATCTGCATGTTATCTCTACCTTCAGATTATTTAGATTGTAAGCTTCTTGAGGGCAGGGATCTTTTTTGTTTTTGTTGCCTTTCTTTGTGTCCCCAGCAGGTAGTACATAGTACACAATAAATATATACATGTTGACCTGTTGCCTCTGAACCTATAGCCATGTAAAGCCCTAGCCAGCTTCAAGAACATTAATAAAGCTATTTAAACAAGGAATATTCTCTTGGCCTCTAAGCCTTAAGAAAATTCATAGTAAGTGCTCTGTAGCCTTTCTGACTATAAGAAAACTTTGGCTCATGGAGCAATAAGAACAAGGTCCTCTACTTTCTTAGACTTCCAATGTTCTTGCTGCTGGTTTCAAGCCTGGGAGTTGCTGGAAGTTTCTTTATAGAAATTTCAAGGCTTCCAATCTTCAGGAATTGCCACTTTTTCTCTTCTGCCTGGATCTCCTTTCCCTTCATTTGCTTCTATATCTCTCCTTCTCCCTCCCACGCTCCCCACTGAACCAAGAATGTGTAGTTTGAAATCTGAGTCTTCCAATTCATAGCCATGTAGCCTGGGTCCATTCATTTATGCTTTCTTCTTCAGTTTCCTCTTCTATAAAAAGAAATGGTAAAGCTAGATGAGCTCTTCCAATCACCTTATCTTTCTCAGACACACCCTGACACTTCCTGGCCATATCCATGCTATATATATATTCCTTCCAGCTTCAATGATGGGCCCAGAACCCAAGCTTCCACCCTTACAACAGGAATGTGATTGGTGACTACTCATATTTACTTTCTTCAATCAAAACCCATCACAGCAATTCCCTAGTCATCGGCTTGTCAATCCCCAGGGTGTCTGTTCTCCTCGCTCACATGGCTGTCCAACTCTACTTCTGAAAAGACTAACAAAACCAACATTAGTTTTCCTGGAAAGAAAGCACAAACATTATGCCATAACTCAAATCCCCATTCTCTGACCCCCACCCCATACAAATACGTTTTTTGTACACCACTTTTATACATATAGTCTTTCCCCTTACTAGAATAGCACCTCTTTGATTGCAGGCAATGTCTTGTTTCCTTAAATTTGTACCTCTATTACTCAGTATAATGGCTAAAACGTAGTCAGTTCTGAGTCAAAGATTTTTTTTTTCTTTCCTTCTAAAGTATTCTTCATTCTGCGATATTCCATGACTCAATAGTCTACGATGAAAACCAAAGTACATTGGATGACTACTTGATGAGAAAAAATGTCAAAATCTGCTTCGTCTTTCCAAGTTCCAATCTCATCTTCTACTTTGGTGACTCTGTCTCCATCAGACGGATGAGTTATGCAGACATAAGTACCTCCCACTCAACACCCTCACCCAAAGGATCACAGGAGAAACTATCAAGTTAAACTGAAGCACCCAATACTCTAATTATTGAGTAGCATAGCCTTGGCTTGTAAAATATAGTATAAGTTAAGGGAGGATATTTTCATTTATCAAGTTTATTTTTGCTTTGGAGATAGGAAAAATGTCTAAGTATGGACTAGGACCACTTTGGAAGAACAGAATTCTCCATGCTAGAGGTGTTCACCACCTGAAATATGTCTCTAATTTTACTCATGAAATTTATGTTTTACTGTAATGAATGCAAAATATTTGCAGAAAAAAAATGATTAAACATAGGAACACTTATGGGGCACTGTCAATTGCCAAGACTGGAGTCAGGCAGACTCATGTTTGTGAGATCAAAACTAGCTTCAGACATTTACTAGCTGTGTGACCCCAGGCAAGTCACCTGAGTCTGTTTGGCTCAGTTTCCCTGGGCAAGTCTTTTAACCCTATTTGCCTCAGTAACCCTATTTCCCATGTGTAAAATGAGCTATAGAAGGAAATAGCAAATCACTACAACATCTATGCCAAGAAAGGCCCAAATGGGGTCATGAAGAATTGAAAACAACTGAAAAATGACTGAACAAGAACAACAACAACCTTTTCTCACACACTTCTGAATTTCAGTTGCCCCTCAGTGGCTCTGCTTCTTTTTCTCCTGAAATGGGGTGCTGTCCATAGAAGCACAACTCTGTCAGAGGTTGGAGTGTCTCTATGCATCACCAAATTGCAGGTTGTGGCCATTGTGAATTCCCTATCTTCCATGAGAATATCTTTCCAACCATGAGAGTGCTCTGTAGTGGAGCTCCATCACACCGAGGAATCATGATTTCTACCTTTCTTTTTCTTCCCCAAGCTTTTTATCATCACTTTGTCATATCTGACATTTTTGGTAACTCCCCTTCTTTCTAAGAGACATGAGCAGTTTATTTTATCTTCATTACCTTCATTGTTTACTATTGACTTCTTTGGTTATGTCGCACATTTCCCTTTTGTGGCATCTACCTGCTGAAGTGAATAGAGCTCTGGGCCTGAAATCAAGACCTTAAGACGAATCCAGCCTCAGACACTTACTCGTTATGTTACAATGGGCAAATCATTTTACCTCTGTTTGTCTCAGTTTTCTCATCTATAAAATGAGGGTGAGGATAGAACCAGCTTTCCAGGGTTATTGGGAAGATGAAATGTGCTAAAAATTTTAAGGTTTTTAGAGCAGAAGATGGTACATAGTAAGTGCTAGATAAACTTAGTTATTACTATACTCCCCAAATGATTGTTCTTCCTCTTATTCAATGATTTTCTCTCTCTCTCTCTTTCTCTCTCCCACACGCACACACACACACACACACACACACATACGCACACACACACAGAAGGGGAGAGAGAGAGAGAGAGAGAGAGAGAGAGAGAGAGAGAGAGAGAGAGAGAGAGAGAGAGAGAGAGAGAGAAAGCTGTAGGTGGAGTGGAAAGAAGCTTAGACCGTTGTGTTTCAGAACTGTTCCTCCATCGCTTCTATTAAAATTCCTTTGTCCACTTTTATACTATCAGAAAGGAATCTCTTGATGGTCCCTCCGTTCTTTGTTATTTTTGAACCTTATTGGTTTCTTTCTTTTTTTTTTCTTTTTTTTCTATAGCTCTTTATTTCATTTCTTCTGTTTTCTTTTTTTTACTGTATTTATCTTTTACATCTTTCTATTGTTTCGGGTTTTTTTCAAAATAAATAACGTATTTATATCTTTTTTTTTCCTGACTCTATCTCTCTCTCTTCTTTTCATTGATGATTAAGCTCAGAGTTTTTCAGGGTATGTCACATTGGGAGGCATGGTAAGCTCCTTTTCCCTCCCAATAACTTCTGCAGCATCTGAATGGTACAGAATAGTCTTACATTAGTTAAAACTTATTTTGCTTTATTTTTAAGGTCTTTTTCCTGTTTGCTTGCAGAACTTGCTGGTTTTTTGTTGCAATTCTAAAACATAGCCAGTATATATCTTGAAATTTTCGTACAGTTTTGTTTATTTTTTTTTAATTTGATGTAGTGATTTTTGATTCTTTCAGTTGGTACTTTGCTTTCTGTGTCCAGAAGTTTCATTCTATTTTCTTCCATAATTTATTATTTGATGGTATTCAGATTGTCTGAATTTTTTGTTTTTCTTTCTGGGATACCTTTCATTTTAATTTCCTTGTATGCATCCTGTCTTTAAAGACAATATTTGTTTTGAAAACACACACACACACACACACACACACACACACACACACACATATATATATATATATATATATATATAGAGAGAGAGAGAGAGAGAGAGAGAGAGAGAGAGACAGAGACAGAGAGAGACAGAGAGACAGAGAGACAGAGAGAGAGACAGAGAGAGATAGAGATAGAGAGAGAGAGAGAGAGAGAGAGAGAGAGAGAGAGAGAGAGAGAGATCATGTGTTCACTTAATGTTAGTGATGTTGTTCTTTACATCTGTGTATTTCAATTCCCAATCAGTGGTTTTCTCTTTTGTTTCTTTGGGTAGACTGGCCATGGTGGATTCAACATTTTTTTTTCTGTTTAGTCTATCTCCTGTGCATGGTATGAGTTCTAACTTAACAACTTTTATTCTCTTTTGAATCATTCCGGAAAATCCTGGTGTTTCCATGCTCTCTTGGAAATCCCCAGATAATTTCAATAGGTAATGATTCATTTTCCTTTTTTCTTGAAATATATATTAAGAAATGTTTGTAATTATTTAGATACCCTGGAGGCCATCGCAAATTTGGTTGTAACTCTTTCTTTTGTTTCATTTGTCTGTGCTCAAGATATTTTAACTGACTTTTCATCATCATGAGATCTTTCACAATTTGACTGTTTTCCCCTTTATACTCTTTTATCATCTACTTTTGACTCCTCCACAAATTCACGGTAGATTTTAGAGGTTTAAGTACATAACTTCTTTTCTAGCATTCTCCTACCACATTATACCTATCATATGGAGAAATTCTAATTTCCCAAATTTTCTTTCCTGTTTCTTTGTTTATATACTGGCTGGGCATACACGAATTGTACTGAAATACTAGCTTCTCCATTATACTTACTGACATCTACAATTCCAACATGTTCTCCCCTTGTCTTATTTATTACAGCAGTTGTTTGTACCTCTCTTCTGGTGCAATCGTAGTCTACCTCATGTGATAGTTATTTATGGACATGTTTGGTTCCCCTACAAGCTTCTATGATCCTTGGAAAAGAGAATATTACTCATTCTTGTATCCCTGAACATTTGGCATATAAAAGAAAAAAATGTAAATGTATGTCATGAATGTTATTTAATTGAATTCAAGGAAGAATGTGATTTCCACCATGCTCTTTAAGATGGTTTCTAAGGATCAAAAAAAAAGTGGAAATTCTCCATAATAGAAACTTAAGTATAAAAGGGCTTTGTTGGCAATATAAAATGTTTAGATGACGACCCATGTTTCTTTTCAATTCTCTCCCTTTTTAAATGTTTTTTTTTCCATTATTTTTAAATTACAAGGTTCTAGATTCCATTTAATTTGAATCTGTCTTCTACACCTTGTAGATCCTGATTGTCTCCAGCTAAATAAGACATAATAATTTCTTTTTAAATATAACCTTAACCAATTAATGCATCACTTAATTGTCAAGCTGAAATATAGCTGCTGAGGGCAATACCAGTTTAGACCATAAACAATTTTGTAAAAAATTTAAATGGAAGAAGAATATGGGCAGCAAGAATGAAAAATATAAGAAAATAAAAGTGTATATGAAGGTATTAAAGAGTTCTAATTAAGCCAGATCATCTAAAGAACATCTAAAAACAACTTGGAATAAGGACAACAGTCAAAAACAGAAAGAAAGAAAAAAAGCTTTGTCAGTACTTTTATAACAAAACATTTCTTCATCAATGGCCACAGAGTCACTTCATTTGGACACTAATTTCAAAGTCTTCAGTGTTCTGTAGGCAAAGGTGATTAAAGACAACAGATCTGGGAAGAACATTTGGAATGGAATAAGCATGCATAGACCAGGTCTAAGATAACAGCAATGCAATTTAAAGAACTGAGGTACATTAAGTGTCCAGATTTTCAAGACACTTGAAAGAAGAAAAGATAAATTCAGAGAAAGAGAATTATCACTGTTCCCCAAAATACAAAAGAGAAACCACCAATAATTCTGTATTTTCCCATTTCTACAATTTTTTTTAATAATCTCACTATATAGTGAAAGCATTTTTGATGAAGTCATGAGAAGGAAACAGGAAGAGCATAGGATCATGTCTTCATAATCACATAATTGAGGGAAAGGTATGGAAAATTTTAGATCACAGTAAATTTATTGTATTTCAATTCTAAAAGGAAATGATTTCATGCAGAAAAAAAGTCTTCTTAAAGGATCTCTTCCAATAAGCTTTTACTTATGCACATATTCAAAGTCAAAGAAGATCCTTTGAAAGATGGATTTCAAATCAAATCTTTGTCTATGTCACATTCTTCCCCTTCCCAGCAGATTACAAATTTCACTAAGACAAGAGATGTGTCTACTTTAACTTTACATCTTCCCTACTACTAAATACCAAGTTTTACACATCATAAGTGTCTCTATTAGCTCCAAGACGAATCTTAAAATCTGATTTTTTTCAAATGAAGCTCTCCACAACCTGGCCCCTTTCTACCCTTTTCAATCTTAAATTTTAGTCTTAATGAAATCACTATGTGAAGTGTTATAATTCACTAGAAAATGACTGAATACACAAACACGCTTTCTAATTTGTTAGCTTTCCAAAATCAAGGATTTTTTTTTGTCAGAACCTTAGATGGCTTCATATGAACCAATCAATTTTGACTTAGCATATGGATATGGGATAGTGTTTTTAGTAAATCAGTCAGAAACATTTATTAAGTGCTTACTATGTGCTAAATACTGGGCTAAGCACTAGGGATATTATGTAATGTAAAAACAAGATTATGCATCTTCAAGAAATTTACATTTTACAGGAGATACAATATACAAACACCTATGTACATTATTTTCTGTAAAATAAACACGTTTAATTTTTCTTTGTATTTCTAATCTCACACTGCAACTCATAAAGGAGAACTGGACATTGTGACTATCTCAAACTTTCTGGGTTCTGGTTTTCCTCTATAGTAGTGTTAAGATCATAAAATTGTAAACTTTGACAATGAAGGGACCTAAAAAATCATCTAGTCCAACCCTAGCCATGTTACTAATGAGGAAATTTACACCTAGAAAGACAAAATCCTTGTCTCTGGCCACGCACAGCTAGTAAGAGATAAAGTTATGAATTGAACCCATGTTCCTGAGTCCAAGCCAGCAATCTATCCAGTATGCAACATTTGCTCTCCAAATATATTGTGTCTAATAGTGTAAGGGAAGGGGGATAGACTAGGTGCTCTCTGAGAACATAGTTAATTTTTAAAAATTATAGAATTATTTAATTAATTATTTTAATCATTTTAATTATTAAAGGTTATAAAGTCCATGACTGTAACTATGGTTAATGTCACCATCAGGTATCTGTCCCTCCCCCCACCAAGATTCAGAGACTCTTTCCAAAATTGTGGATTTCTCCTCAAATTTATAGTCCTAGAAATCTTCCTGAGGCTGAGACATTAATATGATTTTACTCTGGTCAGATAATAGCATTAGTATGTGACAGAGATGGGATATGAACCAAAATGTTCTTAATTACAAGACCAACATTCTGTTATATCAACCTTACTCTACTAAAATGTTGATTATGTCTCTATTGCTCAATGCATCGGTTCCTATCCCCACTGCAATCAACTCTCCATGGAGCTGCAAAAATTTCCCTGAAGCATAGACCTGATTATTTTTTCCCTCCCTACAACTCAATGAATTAGAGTAATTTCATATTACTTCTAGGACAAATGTAAAATCTATGCATAGGCATTTATATTTCTTTACAACTTGGTTCCTTTTTAACTCTCCATTCTTCTAACATATTACTTTCTTCCACAAATTTTGCAGCTTAGCCACATGAGCCTACTAGATTCTCCACACAAATAAAGTTTCTCTGTCTTTTAACTGTCTTTCCCTAATCCACAGGATGTCCTTCTTCCTTGTCTCCACCCCATGGAATCTCCAGTTTCCTCCAAGATTAAGGTGAAATATCACTCTCTACAGGAAGCCTTTTCCTCTACACCCTCATAATGGTCTTTTGGTTTTCAAAACTAGCTTCTATTCATTCAACATATATTAAATACTTTCATAATCTTCACTACAATGAAAGTTTATGTACTGAACTAGAACAAGCTCTTTCTTGCTCTCTCCACTTTGGATCCACAGTGAGTGAAATGCACTAGGAGCTTCATGATTCCTCGTAGACTGATTGGTTAATATATTAAAATTCAGAGAATTCATAGACATAGCAGTATATTTTCCCCAAACCTAGTTATTGCTAAACATATAGGAAGGCCATGGGATCAAAGGATCATAGAATTCATAGCTAGAAGAGACCTAGGCTGTCACCCACTTTCATTTCCATTCTAACCCAGCCTGAGGTCTCTGCCAAGACTACTCCTCGGGGAGATAATTCATATTCAATTGATGTTGGTTTTAGCATCAAATCTTGCAAATTTCTAAAAGTGGAGATAAAAGTACCATCTACTTTTTATAAGATGCTTACCAGTAAGGGAATACACGGGGTTGGGTTGGATTTCAACTGGTTGTAGTAATGAAACCTATTATTCATCTTTGGATCTAATCAGTTCCTCCCCCCAAGGATGCTCCAGCAGAAAGTATTATAAAAGATACTTTAGCTTCAGTTTTCCCAATATATATGTTTATATATATTCACACACATACACATATATACACACATATTCATATATACATACACATGTATGTATATACATGCACACATACATACACATGTGTGTGATATGCATATAGGTATACATGTGCATGTATATATTGTGTATATAGTACTGTCTCTTTCTGTCTAATATGGCTACAGAGAGAATAGATCCTTGGGAGGAGAAGCTTCTCAAAAATTTAGAAATAGAAGAAATGGAAACCCTTTTCCTTTTGATGAGATAAGCATTTCAGAAAGGGGAATAAGGAATTCTTTCATTCACTACCATTCAGAAAGAGTAGTAAAGTGTGATCTGATGACATATAGACTTTCTTTTATCTATCAGATTATAGTTTCAATGTAAATCATCCCAAGTAAACCTAGCTGAGATATAGCAACTACAGTTCTAGACTAGCAGGCAGGAAATGTTGGTTCATGTACGTGTTCTGTTATCAGCTATCCACTTTTGCCACCATTGGTTAATCACCGACCATGTTTGGGAAGAACCAAAAAAAAGGCTCATTTGACTGGACCATAGAGTGAATGAAGGATAATAATAAATTAATAATAAACCAGGAAAAAATAGGCTGGATCCAGGTTGTGAGGTGCCTCAAGACGACTGTTTTCTTCTCTCTAAAATAAGATTTTAGCTAATTCAGGGGTTGGTTCTTCGTCTTTCTTTTGTCATGAACCCCTTTGCCCATCTGGTGAGACACTGAATTTTTCTAAGAATGATTTATTTAAACCCATAGTATTACAAATGGAATTAATAATACTGAAATCAATTTTACCTATTTAAATTCAGATATACCAGGTTGAGGACCTTTGCTTTTAAGGTATATTAGTTCCAGAGAGTTCTGCACAGTATTGATAATAGAAAACATGAGATTACATAGGCTTTCCAAGCATACAGAGACAGACAATGCAGTCAGGGGACAGAGGACCTAGGCCTAGGTGATATATACATACATATATATATATATATATATATATATATGTGTGTGTGTGTGTGTGTGTGTGTGTGTGTGTGTGTGTGTATGCATATATATATATATGTATATATATATATATATGTTGCAAAGAGAAGAGAAGACATGACACAAAAGTAAGAACGTTAAATGTCATAGAATCAAAGGGAAGAGCAAAAAATGAAGAAGTTGTTCAATAATATGAAATGCTGACAGGGTCAAAATAGACTGGAAAACAGCAAGAACTTTTGTTGACTAGGAGGCCCTACAGGAATTTGGAAAGAAGAAAATAAAAATGATAGTTAATGGAAGTCTAATTGCAATCATTTGAGGAATAATTCAGTAGGAAAGAAAGCAGAGTCAATGAAAGTATATTATTTTTTCCCTTATGTTAAGTAGTGGAGAGAGAGAGAGAGAGAGAGAGAGAGAGAGAGAGAGAGAGAGAGAGAGAGAGAGAGAGGGAGAGAGAATGTGTTATGTTTAACTATGAGTTTTTTTTTTCAAAGAAAATGCAATATTTGATGAGAGCATGTTTGGTCCCCTGTTCCAACTGCCTCATCTAATACACCATTTAGCACCAGAAAACTTTAATAATAAAACCATGTCTCCTTTAAAATACATATTTTAATCCTGGTGTGTAAGTGGAACTGTATCAATCTCAATCACCAAAGACAAGATGAATAAGCTATATGGTAGAGTAAACAATATTCCCATACTTGGGGTCAGAAAGAGCTGAGTTGGAATCTTCCAAAGACACTTCTGAGCTACACAACCAGGGAGCTTAAATTCTCAGTATCATTTTGCTCATCTTTAAAAAGAAGATAATGACAATATCTACCTTCCAAAATTATCATAAGGATGGAACAAGATAAAAATAATAATGGAGATAAATATGGTAAAAATGCACAATGATGATGAGGTTGGTGTTAGTGGTTGTTGTTACAACAGATGGTAGAAAGGAAGATTATAATTGAGGAAGAAAAATCATTAATCATTGGAAACTAGATACCTATCTTCTGAATAATTTCTTGAGTATAAATTTCCATAAATTAAATAGAATAATAAGCCATGCATATTATAGAGAGGGGCAGCCAGGTGGGACAGTGGAGTGTTGGATCTGCAGTCAGAAAGACTCTTCCCCTTGAGTTCAAATCCAGCCTCAGGCACTTACTAGCTGTACGACCCTGGGCAAGCCACTTAACCCTGTTTGCTTCAGTTCCACATCTGTTAAAATGATTTGGAGAAGGAAAACAAACCACTGCTGTATCTTTGCCAAGAAAACCTCAAAAGAGGTTACAAAGAGTGGACATAACTGAAATGATTTAATAACAAACACTATAGTCACATGGTTAAGATATTATGTTTCCCTTCTTCTTTGGCAAATAGAGACTAAAGAAGTAGATGATGAATGGTGGGTTTGGACTGCTGATATATTTGCTTAGCAGCAGTATTCCCTCTCCACTCCACTTCCACATGAATGGAAGAAGCCACTACAGGCAAGTAGTGAGAATGTCAACTTGCTTTTTTACACATTTGAGGAAATCCACTTACATTAGCCTCAGCCCTTTGATTCTTGTCAAATAAGAATGACAGCCCTCAGTTTCAAAAAGTTTAATGTCCCTGCATGGATTTTTATTGGTCACACAGACCTTTTCTGTGTACAGTGGAAAGCAATCACCATTAGGATTAAGCAACAGGGCCATTCAGTAGCGATTCTCATGTGTAATCCCACAGCTTCCAACATTATAATCTAACTTTGGTGAATGCCTTATGCCCCAGGGCAATAGACAACCTCTAGAAGGGTTGGCTTCTGTCAATATGTTTTGTATGTATGGCAAGACTTGCCAGCAGAGAAAAGCCTATTCTTGTAAACAGTGACAGTCCCAGGAATCACAAAGGAATTCCTTGTTGCACAAGCCCATTTGAATGGAGACTTGTACTGGGTATCTTATTGATTTCAGCATGTAGCATTTCCCATCGCATTTATACAGATAAAAATGAGGAAATAAATGTCAATACCTATACGCGAAGCATGCTGACAAGAAGAAATGAAACTTCAAAGTCTTGTACGAGGCACTCAGGCTGTCTTGAATCAGGGAGCTGAGTGAATGTGTGTAATATTTTTACTGCCCATTATCACCAAGGAATGAGTTCCAGCAAACACTGGTGGCAAGTCTCTGCTTCCCAGAGGTTGCAATACCTGCAGAAGACTTTTCAGAGGCTGCTCTTCAGATTAGACTAAATCAGCATGAGTATTTAGTTGTTTGTCCATTGTCATTTTCATGTAGAGGATTTGGTAATAAGATCAGACATTATACACACACATACACGTACACAAATATACATGTATACATATGCACACACACCATATATATAGATATATATAGATATAGATACATATAGATGCATATATACATACACACATATCCGTGTCTATATCTAATATGTATTGACCTTTTATGCTACAATTTCAACATAAGGGAAAGAATCATCATTATTACATTTGGAGGACAGTTTGATTTTTTAATTAAAAGAAATCTTGGGCTTTTTGTAAACTAAGAAACAAGAAGAACAAACACTGATATATATTACAACCATGAAGAAAAAGAGAACACCAGTAGAAACAGGTAAACTAAATTTAACGAACTTTTATTAAGTACCTACTATGTATAAGGCACTAGGCTTGGTGTGGGAGATATAAAAACGTGTAATGTCCTCCATAAATTTCTATTATGCTGGGGGAAAGAGATCATGTGCAGACAGGAAATACAGGGTATCTCCAAAACTTAGTGTAGTTCTAAACTTTAATAGCTTCAAACTCCACTGAACCTCTTGATACCTCAAACAGGGTTAGGGAAATTGCGAGGCAAGAGTACTAAGCACCATGTGACTGGTACAATATTTACAAAGGATGTGTTCTGAGAGCTGAGCTTTGAAATGAGATAAAGATTCTGAAGGGGTTGGGGAAACAAGGAGGAAGTACATTCTGAATGTGCTGAATGGTTTATGGAAAGCCTAGATATATGAATAATATCAACATCATGACTTAACCAGAAATCCAGGGAAATAAAAATACGGTATTCATGGAGGGCAGTAATGTTATCAATTTCCCACTGGAAAACTTAGTGGAAACAAGATTTTAAAAGATTAAAAAATTGAAGTCAGAGGAATTTCTATTTAACCTCTAAGTCCAGATAAGCAATGGCCACTGATGGATTTTGAATATTGATGGGATGTGGTCAGAAAGGGTAAAGATGTGAGAGATAATGTTGAAAGAAAGACCTAATATTGGTTCTTTTCAGATGCCTTTCGCTATTGGTATATTGCCACTCTCCCCCTAAAAATCTAGAATTTTTAGATATACTTCTTTAACCACATGTTATACTTCCCAAAAAAATGTAAGTTTCATGAGGGTGCTCATTCATTTTTGTCTTTTTTATCCCCAACACTTAATATGGTGTCTGGCACATAGTAGGCACTTAATATATGTCAATTTTGATTGATTAATTTGATCTTTATATCAACTAGTGAGCATTTATTAATTGCCTATGGTTTGCTAGGTATGATGTTAAGGGCTGAGGATCCAAAAAAGACAGCCTCTTCCCTCAAGGAGCTCACATCCCAATGAGGAAAACAATGTGAAAAAAACAGGTACAAACAAACTAGAAATGGGATAAATTAGAGATAATCAAGAGAGGAAAGATGCTGGAATGAAGGGGGCTCAGAAAGGAATTTTTGCCAAAGATTTAATTTTTGCTTGTACTGGATGGAAGCCAGGGAAACCATGAGAAAGACATGAGGAAGGAAAGAATTCTAGGCTTTAAACACAGTCAGGGAAAATGCATGGAGCTGGAAGATGGAGCATCTCATGTGAGGAATAGCAAAGGAGGCCAGAATCACTGAATGTGGGCAGCTTGGTGGTGCCATAGTGTGTAAATCTGGGCCTGGCATCAGGAAGACTTGTATTCCTGAGTTCAAATCTGGCCTCAGATACTTACTACCTATGTGACCCTGGGCAAGCAACTTTACCCTATTTCCCTCAGTTTTCTTATTTGTAAAATGAGCTGGAGAAGGAAAGGGTAAACCATTCCAGTATCTTTGCCAAGAAAACCCTAAATAGAGTCATGAAGAGTCTGACATGACTGAAATGACTGAGCAAAAACAAAATCTCTGAATGCAGAGTTTTTGTGGGTATTTGTGGAGAAGGGGACGTTGAAAGGAGACTGGAAACATAGGAGGGTCTAGGGATAAGAATAGCAAAGAGAGGATGTAATATTCAATCTTGAAGAAGTCAGGGAACCAATGGAGTTTAACGAACATAGAGGTGACATGGTCACATCTGAGATATAGGAAGATCAATTTTACCATTGAGTTCAGAATGTACTAGAATGGAGAGTGACTTGAGGGAGGAAAACCATCTACCAGGCTTTTTGCCATAGTCCAGGTATGAGGAGATGGTCTGCATCAAGGGAAGCTTGTAAGAGACCATAAGAAGGACAGTGTGACTGGACTGGAGTCTGAGAGTATTTGTGTGTGTGTGTGTGTGTGTGTGTGTGTGTGTGTGTGTGTGTGTGTGTGTGTGTGTGTGTGTGTGTAAGTAATGACAAGCAAAGTGGAATGACAAGCAAAGTGGGATGTTTGGCTGTTTTATTTCTTTTGGAGTGCTCCTCAGAACTAAGGCAATCAGGTGCCTTTTACTGAGCTTTGCTTTTGAATGAACCAAGAGTCTTTGATGACTTGCTTAAGTAACAAGAAAGCCTAATTCACGTGAATTTGAGTCACATGGTTGTAATGCCATCTGACCATGAAGAAGTGTATATATACTCTGAGTTTAGCATTGTGCTAGGGGGCTCATTCATTGGAAGAGTGTCATGTGATTTGACCAGAGAAGACTCTGCGTAGCACTTAAGGAGCTTCTCTGGCTTTGAAAACCCAGATGTTGGTGCCTCTCTCTATGGTATCCATGTATGTATTGTGATGGACAGACAGTCAGAAGCCCTGTTTGCTGATTTGTATTATTTGTTCTGTTTATATAATTTGTGCTTATAATTTCTGTTTGTGTTTTCTGTGAAGTTCAGTGTGCTGCATTCTTCCCCTGAATGAAGTGAGTAATATATGTATATTTAATTAAAAGTGAGAGTGTAAACTCCTTAAAGTTGTTTTCCTTAGAAAAGCAGATCTGAGAACTTATGCTAGCAGCTAGCTTGTATGCTGGTGTTTTTGGCCATACACCTCCACAGTAGCTGCAAACAGCATTGTTGTTACAGTGTGTGTGTATCTCTGTGTGTGTGTCTGTGTGTGTATGTGTGTGTGTTTGTGTGTACATGTGTTGGATGGGGAAGCTGATATGTCACAGGGCTGTAAAAGATGGTATAATCTATGTGGTGAAGTTCTTTAAATACAAAACTGGAGTCCATATTTATTCTTGAACCTGATTACAAGCCTTTAAAGTTTATTTAGATGGAGAATAGACTATTTAGAAAATCTTTCTCATCTATGTGGAGGAATGCGTTATGGAGGAACAAGACTAGGTCAAGAGACCAAAAGAGAACATGCAATAACTTCCACTAATAATAATATCTGTAAATAACTCCTATAATAGACGGAGTGGGGCAAGAAGTGAGGAAGGCCTGCACCAATGGGGTGGTTGTGTGGGTAGAGAGGTGACAGATGTCAGTGAGATTTTGAGGAAGCAGAAGTGATGGAAGGCGCTACTGATTGCATATGTTGGCTGAGCAAAAGTGAAGAGTCAAGAATAACAACAAGGTCACAAACATCAATTATAGTGGATGAGGAATGAGGAAGAGTCAGGGTACAAGCACAGGCGACTAAGGGAATGATGTGTCCTCAATAGAAATGGGAAAGTTTGGAGCAGTAATGAGTTTAGAGGGGAACATAGTGAGTCGAAATTGTAGATCTGCTGAGGATATCCAAGAGGATAAATACTACCAGTAGTTGATAACAAAGGACTGGAGGACAATAGGGCTGTATATATTGATTTGGAGTCATTTGCATGAAGATATTGGGGCAGGTAGGTGGCACAATGTATAGTGCACTGGGCCTGGAGTGAGGAGGATTCATCTGCCTGACATTAAAGCCCACCTAAAACACTTACTTGCTATGGGACCCTGGGCAAGGCCCTTTACCTTATTTGCCTCAGTTGTCTCATCTGTAAAATAAGCTGAAAAAGGAAATGCCAAACCACTGCAGGATTTTGACCAAGAGAGACTCCACTGGATCATGAAGAGTAGGACATGACTGAAAAATGACTAAACAACAAGAATAAACATAGAGGGAACTTATGGATCTGTAAGTGAAAAGAAGATGGTCTAGAAAAGCGCCCTGGGGCATATTCACACCGATTAAGGAATAGATATTAAGAAAGGATGATGACTCAACAAAATCATAAATAAATAAATAACAGGAGAAGCGGAGATACCAGTGTCTAGAAGATGTAAAATGAACATGTTGAATGAAAAGGAGGTCAATGGCATCAAAACCTGAAAGGCTAACTGCAGTTCAGTCATTTTTAGTCATGACTGACTCTTTGTGACACTATTTGGTGTTTTCTTGGCAAAGATACTAGAGTGGTTTGCCATATCCTTCTCCAGTTCATATTACAGATGATGAAACTGAAAGAAGCGTTAAGTCATTTGTTCAGTAAATGTCTGAGGCCAGATTTGAACTCAAAGAGATGAGTCTTTTGGACTTCAGACCCAGTTGTCTATCCCACTGGGCCACGTAGAAGCCCCTGAAGGAAAAGTAGGGCATTCAAAAATATTTAACAGATACCATGCTAGAATAGCAAGATCAGCAACCTACAGTTTGAACTGTCTGTCATTCTCAATACTGGAAATCATACTATTTTTTCCCACTGAGATATGCTGAGATTCAAGAAGGATATCAGTTATTGATATAATTTTGTTTTCTTTGGGTGTTCAAAGAAATTCACATACATTATCATACTTGATTCTTACCATAACCTTGTGAGATAAATTCAATTATTATCTTCTCATTTTATAGGTAATAAGAACGAGGTTCAGAAAACTGAGGAGCTGAGGGCCACACAAAGAATGAGTGTGTACAGTGAGGAGGAGATACTAAAATGTCTTGAGAAGAGGAAAGATCATCAGATTTTTATGACACTCAATTTGGCAGCTGTGTGGAGGGTGGATTAGAGAATCCAGTGACACTCAGGGCACACAGAGAAGCTAAGAGGCTGTTTTCATAACCTAGCAAGTGGTGAGGAAGCCTGAACTAAACTGATAGATGTGGGAGTGGAATGAAGGGTAGAGATGTAAGGGATATTGTGGCAACTGATTGGCAGTCATGGGAAAGGGACCTAGAGAGGCAAAAAAGGAAAATATCAGCATATTTGAAAACCTGATTTCTGGAAATAAAGTGGTACCCTCCCAGAATAAAGGAAAATTTGAAAGATGGATGGATTTGGGGAATGGGTTTCAGTGAGATTTACTTGTGGAGATATCCAGGAGGAAGCTGGCAATGATGACAGAGATAGAGAGATGAAGGCACAAAATATGTATGTATATATATGTATATATATATATATATATATGTATATATATATATATATACATATTTGTCAGTACTTCACAAAAAGGATGATAAAGAACAGTAGAGAGACAGAGACACAAAGACACACAGAGAAAGACAAAAACAGAGAGACAGAGAGAGAGAGACACCGAGAGACAGAAAGAGAAACAGAGAAAGATATAGAGATAGAGACACAGAAATAATGGAGGTCTCAAGACAAGCCCTTGAGTGAGGGATTGGGACACCAATGTTGATCCTTCTCTCATAGCTCACTTCCTTTTGGTCGGAACAACAGATAAGGTAACCATTAGCACAATTGTTCTTCTGATCTTACTTTCAAATCCTACAGGCCTTGTGGCTTCCAGTTTAGACCTATGTTGATATTTTCATCTGCTGCAGGAATGCTTGTAAGTCTTTTTTCACTGGAACTACTGTTAAGAATTATAATCTCGGATGTTTGGGGGCAGAGACAAGATGGCAGCTGGAAAGCAGGGACTTGCGTTAGCTCCCCACCAAGTCCCTCCAAAAAACTATAAAAAATGGCTCTGAACCAATTCTAAAATGGCAGAACCCACATAGTCGAAGGAAGCAGGGCTCTAGCCCAGAACAGCCTGGATGGTCACTGGGTGAGGTCTGTCACACACAGAGCTGGGAGCAGAGGGGAGCAGAGCCCAGCTTGGGTGGTGCCAGGACCAACCAGACCAGGAGCCGGGCAGAACAGGCCATAGTGCCATGAATCAGTGAGCTGTGTCAGTTATCAGACTTCTCAATCCACAAACACCAAAAACAACAGAGAAGGTTAGTGGGAAAAGCTGCTGGGAGTGAAAGGAGCTCCCAGTTCAGCTACCGCCTCGGGGGCACCTGAGGTGGTGCAGCTACAGAACTACAGCTGCAGTTGCTTCCTGCCCCAGGCCCACCTGGTGGGAGGAATTAAGTGGTTGATTAGAGTGGGAGTGCAGAGCCTGCTTAGGATCTGAGTCAGCTCTGGGTTGGTGGTTCTTGGGGAAGGAGGAGTGCTGGTGTGGCAGAGTTGCTCTATAGAAATAGCTCTGAAAACAACAGCTCATCTGCTTAAGCTTAGAACAAAGTACTCTTTACCCTACAAGAAGTCATACCCTGATGAAAAACTCAAGGGTCAAGTAAGCTGGCTGGGAACATGGCCAGGCAGCGAAAACAGACTCAGATTCAGTCTCAGACTTTGGAATCTTTCTTTGGTGACAAAGGAGACCAAAACTTACAGTCAGAAGAAGTCAACAAAGTCAAAGAACTTACATCAAAAGCCTCCAAGAAAAACATGAAATGATCTCAGGCCATGGAAGAGCTCAAAAAGGATTTGGAAAAGCAAGTTAGAAAAGTAGAGGGAAAATTGGAAAGAGAAATGAAAATGATGTGAGAAAACCAAGAAAAAGAAATCAATGACTTGTTAAAGGAGAACCAAAATAATACTGAAAAACATACTGAAGAAAACAACATCTTAAAAAATAGACTAACTCAAATGACAAAAGAGCTCCAAAAAGCCAAAGAGGAAAAGAATGCCTTGAAAAACAGAATTACCCAAATGGAAAAGGAGGTCCAAAAGACCACTGAAGAAAATACTACCTTAAAAATTAAACTGGAGCAAGTAGAAGCTAGTGACTTTATGAGAAATCAAGATATTATAAAATAGAACCAAAGGAATGAAGAAGTGGAAGACAATGTGAAATATCTCATTGGAAAAACCACTGACCTGGAAAATAGATCCAGGAGAGATGATTTAAAAATTCTTGGACTACCTGACAGCCATGATCAAATAAGAGCCTAGATATCTTCTTTCAAGTAATTATCAAGGAGAACTGCCCTGATATTCTAGAGCCAGAGGACAAAATAGAAATTGAAAGAATTCACTAATCGCTTCCTCAAAAACATCCCAAAAACAAAACTCCTAGGAATAATTTCACCAAATTCCAGAGCTCCTAGATCAAGGAGCAAATACTGCAAGCAGCCAGAAAGAAACAATTTGCGTTTTGTGGAAACACAATCAGAATACCCAAGATCTAGCAGCTTCTACATTAAGTGATTGAAGGGCTTGGAATACGATATTCTGGAGGTCAATGGAGCTAGACTTACAAACAAGAATCACCTACCCAGCAAAACAGATTATCATTATCCAAGGCAAAATATGCATTTTTAATAAAATAGAGACCATTCAAGCTTTCTCAGTGAAAAGACCAGAGCTAAATAGAAAAGCTGACTTTCAAATACAGGAATCAAGAGAACCACGAAAAGGTAAACAAGAAAGAGAAATCACAAGGGACTTACTAAAGTTGAATGTTTTGTTTACATTCCTACATGGAAAGATGATGTTTATAATTCATAAGACATATATATATATATATATATAGGCAGAGGGCACAGGGTGAGTTGAATATGAAGGGATGATATCTAAAAAAAATTCAAATTAAGGGATGACAGAGGAATATATTGATAGATGGAGAAAGGGAGAAACAGAATGGGGTAAATTATCTCACATAAAAGTGGCAAGAAAAAGCAGTTCTCTAGGAAGGGAAGGGTGCAGGTAAGGGGGAATGAGTGAATCTTGCTCTCATTGAATTTGACCTGAGGAGGGAATACCATACACACTCAAATGGGTACCTTACCCCACAGGAAAGAAGGAGGAAAATGATATAAAAGGTGGGATGATAGAAGGGAGGGCAGATAGGGGGAGAAGGTAATCAAAAAAAAAAACACTTTTGAAAAGGGACAGGGTCGAGGGAGAAAATTCAATAAAGGGGGATTGGTTTGGAAGGAGCAAAATGTAGTTGGTCTTTCACAATATGAGTATTGTGGAAGGCTTTTACATAATGATACACATGTGGCCTACGCTGAATTGCTTGTCTTCTTAGGGAGGATGGGTGGGGGGGGGAGAGGGGAGAAAATTGGAACTCAAAGTTTTAAAAACAGATATTCAAACAAAAAGTTTTTGCATACAAGTATGAAATAAGATACACAGACAATTGGGCATAGAAATTTACCTTGCCCTACAAGAAAGGAAGGGAAAAGGGGATGGGAGGGGTGTAGGGTGACAGCATGGAGGGCTGACTGGGGAACGGGGCTACCAGAATATACGCCGTGTTCAAGTGGGCAAGAGGGTAGAAATTGTGAGAAAATTCATAATTCAAATTCTTGTTAAAATCTATGCTGAAAACTAAATGTATTAAATAAATTAAATTAATTAATTAAAAATAATAATAAAAGATGTTCCACAATTTTTAAATCTAAAAAAAAAAGAATTATAATCTCTATGTTGGATTAGGGGCAGCCTCCCAGCTGAGGTCTCCCAACATTCCCCTCCAAACAACTTTAAAATAATGCCTTGAATCAAAATTTAGAGCCAACAACAGATCAGGATGAGACATTTTTTCTGATCTGAGAAAACCCTGTGATATGGGGATGGTGTTCTGTCTGGAGCCTTCACATGCTGCAGTGGAGACAGCAGCTGTATTAGTAGTAGTAGAAGCAGCAGTTTCAGGATTTTGAAGTCCCATCAGGCAAAAAAAAAATGGATATTCAATGAAAGTGAGGGCTTTCAAGCATTCTTGATGAAAAGATCAGAGCTGAATAGGAAATTTAATTTTGAAATAAAAGACTGACATGAAGCATAAAATGACAAACAGGAAAGAGAAATCATAAGGGATTCAATAAGGTCAAACTGCTTATATTCCTACATGGAAAGATAATACTTGTAAGAAGTTCATCATTATTGGGCAGTTTACAAGGAGTATACATATAAGAAGATACAGGTGTGAGTTGACTATGATGCGATGATATCCAAAAAAATGGGGGGGGGCAAGAGTAAGGGATGTATTGGGAGAAGGGAGAGGCATAACGGGGTAAATTATTTCACATAAAGAGGCACCAAAGAGCTTGTACATTGGAGATGAAATTGGGGGAAGGGTTGGGAATTGCTTGAACCTTACTCTAATCAGAATTGGCTCAAAGAAGGAATAACATGCAAATGCATTTGGATATAGAAATTTGTCTTACCTTCAGGGAAGTAGGAAGGGAGGGAAATTAAAGGGGGAATGGGCTGATAGAAGGGGAAGCAAGATTGGGGAAGATGGCAGTCAGAAGCAAAATTTTTTTGAGGAGGGACAGGTGAGAGGAGACAGAGAGAAGGATTAACAGTGGGGAAAAGTAGGATGGAGGGAAATGAACAGTTATTAATTGTAATTGTATATATGAATGGGATGAGCCCACCTATGCAATGTAAGCAAATAGCAGAATATATTACATGATTCAAACATAAAGGGTGATACCATATGCAAATTAAGGTAGCATGGAATAAATTTACCTGTTAGATCTATGGATAAGGAAAGGAATTATAATGCAAAAAGAAATAGAGGGCATTATGGAACATAATATGGTAATTTTGATTACATTAAACATTTTATTTTGCATAGACAAAACTAATGCAGGCAAGATTATAAGAAAAAAAGAAAATTGGGGGAAAATTTTTCAGTAAGTTTCTCTGATGAAGGCCTCATTTTTTAAACATGTAGACAACTGAATCAAATTTATGAGAATATAAGTCATTTTCCAAATGATAAATTGCTAAATAATATGAAAAGGGAGTTTTTAGTTGAAAAAATCAAAGCTATCTATGATCATAAGAAAAACTACTCTAAATTGCAAGAGATGAGAGAAATGCAAATTAATAGAACTTTGAGGTCTTACCTCAGATTGGCTAATATGATTGAAAAGGAAAATTAGGCTCCTATGATTGGCTCTGGAGGTAGCACCTCCCCTTAGTACCCTGGGATCTTCACACCCAAATAGGCTTATCACCTAATAGGGGTTTGGGCCTGAGGCTTAGCACCTAGTAAGACTCAATGAAATACGTTGAATTAATCAAGGGAAACAAAAGCCAAACTCTTCAAGGGCACTTGGTTGAACTGAGTGCTAAGAGCCCATTTTGCTTGCCAACACAAACACTAATGTTCTATTGGTGGAGTTGTGAACTGTTCCAACTATTCTGGAGAACTATGCCCAAAGGGCTATAAAACTATGCATACCCTTTGACCCAACAATACTACTACCAGGTCTGTATCCTAAAGAGATTTAAAAAAAACATATGGAAAGGGATCTATTTGTACAAAAATATCGCACCTCTTTTTATGGTGGCAAAGAATTTGAAATTGAGGGGGCGACCATCAATTGGGAAATGGCTGCACAAGTTGTGGAATATGAATTTAATGGAACACTATTGTGCTATAAGAAAGGATGAACAGAATGATTTCTGAAAAAAAAAAAACTGGAAAGCAATATTTTAGGGTGATCAGCTCTGAATGACTTCACTATTCTCAGCAATACAAAGTTCCAAGACAGTTCCAAAGGACTCACTATGAAAAATGATATACACCTCTAGAGAAAAAAAACTGATGGAATCTGAATTCCGATTGAAACATGCCTTTTTTCACTTTTTAAAATTTTGTGTGTGTTTTTTCTGCCTGTTTTCTTTCACAACATAACTAATAGAGAAATATATTTTGCATATTTTTTCAGGTTAAACATGTCAAATTGCTTACTGTTTCAGCTAGGGGAGAGAGAAGGAAGGAGGAGGAGAATTTGGATATCAAAATTTTAAATTGAATATTAAATGTTTTACGATTCAGAAAATATTATTTAAAATAAATAAAAATGTTCAGATTTTTTCAACAGGGCTAAATGTCTCTGGCTTTTGTGGCAATATTTCAGATGAGTAAGTAGCCCACCAGCCCATCCATTGTCTCTACCTACTTTCTTTCTTAAGTGAGATAGTCCCAAGATTATCAATGAATGATATTGAGTGAACCTGCAGTTTCACTGGCAAAGTGAACTCCATGATAAGGAAAGTCTCTTTAGTAATAGAGGTGGATACCTTCTCTGCATCTTATAAACTTTTAGTTTCAGAGGCTGGAGCACTGAAAAGTTTTGATTTGCCTACACTAATACAGTTCTTCCTTGGTTAGAGGCCAGCTTTCTATCCATTGGATGACATATAAAAATATTTCTCCCCAAAGAGTTCAAATAGGGCATTGTATCACTTGAGTCTTAAAACATAACTGACAGTATCTGGGAGAATTCTTCTACCTCTGTGTGCATGTTTAAATGTAAACTAACTCAGTTTTCTTTCTTCTTCCTTCACTAGTTTTATCACATGTAGTTCATCAAATGCCACTTCACAGTTCCTGCCACTGTCCCAGTGGTGACAACAAAGATGTCAGTTTCTGTGTGAGTCCTAAGCAATGGAAAATAGTGATGCCAGTCTTTGGCTCCATCGCTCTGGGCTCATTTTGTCACTGAGCTGACATTGTCATGTGCTCAAATAAATCACTGCCATGAAGCAGGGCCAAAACAAAATCTGCAATTCACAGATTGGGTTAACTTTCTGTGTTCTTTTTACCATGGCTCTTCAGTTGTCTTGGAGAAGTCATGACTACAAAAGAATTCTGGCCATTTACCTGGATCTGTTCAGGGAGGATTTATGAAACTTTTGTTTTTCAAAAATACCCACAAACTGTGAAATGTAGCCAGAAAGTTCACTAAACCATTGCTTGAGACTTCTATCATCAAACCAGTGTTATACCTGAAATGTTTTCTATCTGAATAAAGAAATTATTCATTTAAAGGTCCAAATTCCATGCCTAACTTTGTGGTAGAGTATGGCTTTTCACCAGAGTATGCCTGGAATCCTTCCCTGAACCATTATTTTTCATCCTGGGTTGTAAGTGTGGTAAAGTAGACAGTGCTGTGTCCCAGGACACACACACACACACACACACACACACACACAGACAAAATGTTTATCCACAACAATAATGTTGAAAAAGTAACAACAATTGACCTTTCTTACTGAACTGACTATGGCTTAAATAAATCTTATATTTCCTCAAAGGGGTTGGGTGTCATGGAGTATACCTGCAATCCCAGCTACCAGAGAATCTGAGGCTGGAAGATTGCTTGAGCTCTTAAGTTCTGAGCTGCAGGAGGCTATGAAGATCAAGTGTGTGCACTAAAT
Organism: Trichosurus vulpecula; assembly: GCF_011100635.1. Lineage (NCBI taxonomy): Eukaryota > Metazoa > Chordata > Mammalia > Diprotodontia > Phalangeridae > Trichosurus > Trichosurus vulpecula. The sequence goes on along the minus strand of NC_050576.1, from coordinate 5,467,287 downwards.
TTGGCATCATATTGTGCATCTCTGAGAGTAGACTTGGACTAAGAAGGCACAAACTGACTCAGGGAAGAATCGGATTAAATAAAAGCTCCCATGCTTGTCAGAATGACATCAGTCCCCTGAATAGCCACCTGCATTCAATACAACATAGACAGATAGATAGATACGTATATGCATACATACCTACATACATGTATCCATGTATATATGCATGTATGGACAGATTATATAGATATAAGTGTGGAGATGGCTATATAGGTAGAGATAGAGATAAAGAATTAGATTTAGACATGGACATAAAGATAGACCTAGTACATCTAGGTGGCTCCATGGATAGAGCAACAGACCTGGAGTCAGGAAGATAGGTTCAAATCTATTTTCAAACACATACTGTATGACTCTAGGCAAGTCACTTAACCCTGTTTTTTTTCTGTTTCCTCATATGTAAAATGAGCTGGAGAAAGAAATACCACGGTATCTTTGCCAAGAAAATCCCAATGGGGTCATGATGAGTTGGACAGAAAAACAACTGAAGGGACAATAGATATAGATATAATGAGATATAAATTATATAAATGCCAAGGAGAAGATTTGAAGTTTGTGAATAGTGAGGTAGTTTGTTATCAGAATCACTAGGATTCAAGTTTTAATTTTAATGCACACTAGCAGTGTAACCCTAGAGACATCTCCACAAAGATTATAATTTGTGCAACAACAGCTAATCTCTATAGGATGAAGACATTTCAAGTCTGGGAGATCCCCCAGACAAATAAGTCCTCTGATCTAAAACAACAACAAAACAAAGATAGAAAAACCACAGTGACTGGCAGATTATGCATAATCATGTAATCTGAGGGGCACTCTCATGCAGCCTCGTTCAGGTGATCTGGGCTTCTTGGGAACCAACATTATTAGCTGTGGCTATATTAAACTTTTTTAATGGCTTGGATGAAAGAGTATTTACAAATTTCATGATGATGAAAATGAGAAAAGATAATAATGATAAATGATATCTATATTAAGCTTAAATATTGCAAATTCTACACATTCATTGATATTTGGCCTTACTTGTTAACCAAGCTAACCACTCAGCTTGTTCAAGGGATTCTATTCTATTGTATCTTCTCCAAATTGACTGTTCTGTTATTTTCCACTTTCACTTATTTTCATCCTCTCTCTTTTTGTCTGTCTCTCTCTGTCTCTGTCTCTTTCTGTCTCTGTCTGTGTTTGTGTGTGTGTATGTGTCTCTTTCTCTGTCTCTGTCTCTTTCTCTCTGTCTGTCTCTCTGTGTCTGTGTGTGTGTGTCTATCTAGAAGAGATTCCCTACATTTTCTTTCTTCTTATTCTCTTTTTAACTCTTTACAATTCAGTTTCAGACCTAATCACTCTCCTGAAATTGCACTCCAAAGTTACTAACGATCTCTTAATTGCCCAATTCAATGGCCTTTTATCAGCCCTCATTGTTCTTGATCCCTCTGCAGTCTTTGACATTGTTTATCTATCTCTTCTCCTTAACAAAGTCTTCTTTTCCTCTCCAGGTTTTTGGCACACTATTCTTTCCTGTTGTGCTTCCTATCTGACAGCTCCTTCTCTATCTCCTTTGCTAGATCCTCCTCCAGATCATGCCCTCTAACCATAGGTGTCCCTCAGGGTTCTGTGACCTCTCCTCTTCTCCCTTTATGTTATTTCACCTGGTGGTCTCATCAGTTTCCATGGATTTAATTACCATCTTTGTGCTGATGATTCAAAATCTGCCTTTCTTACCCCAGTCTCTCTGAAGAACTCCAGTATATTTACATCTTGAGCTGGATTCCAGTAGACATCTTAACTTCAATATGTCCAAGATGGAACTCATTAACCTCCTCCCAAAATTCTCCCCCTTCTACCTTTCTTATTACTATAGAGGTCAACAGTATCACCCAGGCTTGTAGCCCATCACTCACCCTTATGATATCCAATCTGTGGCCAATGCACATGGACTTCACCTGCACAATATCTTTAAACATCTCGCCTTCTCTCCTCTGACACTCCTACCACCCTAGTGCAGCTACTATGACCTCATGCCTGAACTATTGCAATGGCCTGCTGGGGGGCCAACCTCCTTCATTCTCTGCCCACTCCAATCCATCCACCATTCAGTCACCAATGTGATTTTCCAAAAAATCATTTCCAGTCATTTCAACCCTCTGCTCAGCAAATTCCAGTCATTTCTTATTGCCTCCAGGAACATATAACAAAAGTTTCTATTTTGCCTTCAAAGACCTTCATAATCTAGCCTCCTCCTGCTTTTCCAGTCTTCCTACACATTACTCCTTGACATGTACTCTTCAATCTAGTGACCCTTACCTCCTGACTATTCCACAAAGGCATTCTCTGATTGCCCCCTCAAGGCTGAAATGCTCCCTGCACTCAACTCTGATTACCTCCCACCTTGCTCTTTGTAATTTCCAACTGAAATTCCACCTTCTATGATAAAACTTTGCCAACCCCTCCTAATATCAGTACCTTCCCTGTTAATTTTTCTTATTTATTCTGTGTGTGTGTGTATTGCTTTGTACGTGTTTTGTCTCTACCATTCATTTCGAAGCTCCTTGAGCACAGGGACAATCATTTATCTCTTTTTTTTATCCCCAGTACATTTATGAATCGAGCACCTATTCAAATATATTCGGAGGGGTTCATCACGAGATAACTGGCCAGTAGGTGGTATTAGGATGATGATGACGATGTTGATGATGATGATGAGGAGGAGGAGAAGGAGGAGGAAGAGGAGGAGGAATCAAAGAGATTCTGTGATTCTGAAAATTATGCTTTCCCTCCTTATTTTCCATCCAGTTATTTAGCTTTTAAAATATTTTAAACTTTAGAGAACGTTCAAGATGGTGCATTCACAGCAATGTCAAGGGGATCCTGCTTCTGGGATTTCAACAGCAAGATGAGAGACTTAAAATGTGGGCTCCAAATCTGGCCAAGTTTATTTAGTGAGAATAGGGCAACAGCTTTTCCGGGAAAGAAAATATCCAAAATACCCTTAGGGGACAGTTGGATTCCTGCCCAAATATGCACACCTTTGGGAAGAGATATATGAACTCTTTTCTTTGAAAGGGATGAAAGGTTTCTTCAAAGACAAGGACAGTCAGTTAATAAGGAGCCAAATGCAGTAAATAAGAAGGCCAATGGGAACAGATTGCGAGAACTTTCCGATTAAGGTGTGAATTGTTTGGGGATTTCAGGCCAATTATCATGAATGAAAAGTACTAACAATCAAACAACTTAAACATGTATATTTAGTATAAGATTTTAAGTATGCTGTCATGCCATATGTGTATATATGTGTATATAAATGTGTGTGTGTCTATATATGTATGTGTGTGTGTGTGTGTGTGTGTGTGTGTGTAGTTTTGTTTTGGGGAGAGGCTGGTGATATCATGTGGCATGTGTCCAGCGTGCCCAGAAGCAGATTAGCCTTCTCAGTACAACCTGGCATTCATGGGCAAGTGACTTAACTGGCCCAGCCTAGCCACAGTCCAGTGTCAACCAAACCTATCTATCTAGTCCAGGAGCTGCTAAGCCCAGAGAAGAATGAGCTCATCAAGCACACAACACCCCTGATAGCCCAACAAAGGATTACCTGACTGTTTCAACAATCCAGCTAGCAGCTACTGTGAGGGTGAAAGACCAACACAATCTGAACAACAAGAACGCTGCCAGCATAGGTTCTTTTGATCTACTTCACTAAGGAAATCAACACTAAGGGATTAACAAGCTTTAGTTCAGCATACAAATACCATTCACTTAGTTCAGGGGAAAAAGCCAGTACCCTGAACTTCAGAGCAAATACAAGCAAATTACAAACATCGACAGACAGACCAAATACAATTCATAGTTACCAAAATCTAGATTCAGCCCGGGAGCTCATAACAAGGGCAGGCCTAGAGTGACATGTACCATCATGGTATGGGTAAGACCTCCAAAAAAGAGAAAGCCAACCCCTGGTTTTATATCTTTTTCAGGGTCAAGGGTGAGTCACACATGCGAATCACCCACCCACAGCAACTCACCCACGTGACCTAGAATCGTCACACACCCATGTGACCTAGAATTGTCACAAAGAGGCTACTTAAACCCACATGATCTAAAAGTTTCTGATGTACCAAACATGTCACTCAAACTCATGTGTAAACTAGGCTCTCACCTGAGACAAGGAGGTCACCAAGGACTCCCAAATCTCATCAAGGAAACAAAGGACAAACTCTTCAAGGGAACTTGGTTGAACTGACTTCATTTTGTTTACCAACACACTGTCTACCCACAGAAAAACTGCCTGATAGACAAAAAATGCCAGGCGAGCGTGTACAGTGGAGACATGGTACTCTGTGAGAAAGTAGCCCCTCGGAGCAATGGAGTCACTTGCCCATTATTAATGTCTTAGCTGGCATCAAAGTTTGCAAGAAACCTAAGGATAAAGAAAAAACCATGGAGGCCATGTGGTCTGGAGATGTGGGTTCCCTCTGCTAAATTCCCTAACCTCCCTAGGCTTCAGCATCAGTACTAATGTACTTGAAATGGGTGCCTAGTCTCTCTCCCAGTCTATTTGTGTATTCATGGGACAAAGAATCCATAGTTCATGGAAAACATTTTGGAAGTACTCTTCTTGCTATTGCATTTGAGTAAATGCTTTTGTTGAAGTTGAATTTACTGGCTGAGTGTAAAGGGGTAGCACATCGTTCAGGACTCATAAGCTACTGTCAAGAGAATAGGCACCCAGAGGCTCACACCTAGAACTCTGTAAGTAGTAGTAGACTTCCTCTGTGGGGTCCCAAGTGGCCAGTGGCAATGCTGGTTGAAGGTCTGAGTACGGGGAGGCCCAGAGTGAGGACACTATGTCTATACTAATTGTTTAAAAGATTTTATTAAATGTAAGTGAGGTTCTGATGTTCTCCTATGTTATATATGAACACAATATGTATGTGTATATATACATGTGTGTATAGCTTCACATCTTATATCAAAGCAGCTCATTTTAAAAAAAATATGTTTAGGAGTAGAATTTGTTGAGCAAATAAAATTTTATAAGAATGTCTTGGAATTCCAAAATGTGTCTTCGGATCCTCTAACGATACTACCAGTACTTTACCATCAATATTGGAATTGTGGAATCTCAGAGTCAGAAGGAACTTTCATACACAATTTCATCTAGCTGAAACTATACCTAAAATTATTTCTGTCCTAAACTCCAGTAAACGATCATCTACCCTTTACTTCAAGACTCTGAAGGAGACACAGCACGCTCTCCACCTCATCTTCAACGCCATCTTAAAATATCCCATTGGACTTTGAAATGGTACACATGGAATGGATTTTTTTTGGTGTAGTTTAGTTTAGTGGGGATTTTGTTGCCTTTCACATCAAGTATTCATTTGCCACTTTTCAATCTCCCCTTTTTTCCACTATTTTTTCATATTAGAGCCCACAGCTGCCAAGCAAAAGCAATCAATTTTTCAACTATGTTCCAGAAACTATGTAAGGAAGTATGGATGCAAATAAATTAAAAAAAAACACTTGGGCACTGCTGTTCTCAAGAAAAGTTGAATTCACATCCTTGAAGACAAACAATATAGATTCTAAAATCTTCCCCACTCTAAGATACACCTCTCCGTTTTTCAGCTCATCTTCATGTGGCATGAACTTGGAAACCTTCCCATCCTAATTGCCTCCTCTGAACCTCTGGTGTGAATCAATAAAGTATGGTATGTGGCAATATTATCATTCTATGATACATCATCAAATGAAGGGTTTAGAGAAACCTTGGAAGATGTGTATGAAGTGATAAAGAGCAAAGTGAGCAGAATCAGAACAATTTATACTAAAAAGAGTAAAAATGAACACTTAAATTACTTAAGAACTCTAACTAATGCAACGAACAACCCCCATTAAAGACCAGGGATAAAGAATATCACCCTGCCTCTAAAGGAGAGGTAATGGACTAAGTATACAGATGAAACACACTTTGTTGGACATGGCCAATATGGGGATTTTTAGTGAATATTCATATTTGTTTCAAGGGTTGTGCTTTTTTGTTATTTTCGCTTCTTACAAAGGTTGTAGGGTTTTTATCTTCCTTTCCTTCCTTTCTTTTTCTTTCTTTGTAGTTGTATACTTGCTTATTTCTCTCTCTCTCTCTGTCTCTCTCTCTCTCTCTCTCTCTCTCTCTCTGTCTCTCTCTCTGTCCTGGATAGATAATAAAGGCAAATGTATTTTTAAACTTAATTCCCTGATAGTTGTTCTTTTCCCTGTGACTATTAATTTATCAGCACCATTATAAATAGTTAAATGTTAGAAGAGACCTCAACACTGTAGTTGTGAGGGTTTTGCACAACCAGAGACCCACAGCTCCTTCTAGCAGATGCTGGGCCTCTCCTGGAAGTAAGAGCCTTGAAACTGAATCGCCCCACAAAGAGAGAAATGTGGCATCAGCAAAGTCATTGAATGTTGAAGCATGCTGTATATTTACTCACAAAATAGATATTATGCATGAAGCAATACAGTACAAAAGCTCAAGGCACTTCATTATTGCATTTGATTCAGTGATTGCTTATTAACCAACTCTCTTCAGCCACCTGGTTGTTCTGAATAAAAAGAATCCACTTGTATCCTGAGTGATCATCGGCATGGTGATTGAAAGAGGGAAGCATTCCAAGAATATGAGTGTATGTCCTTGACCATCAAAAACACAGCCAATAAAGGAGGATGGCTGGCTAAATGGATCGCATTACACTTGATGCATCTGTGAATAACTGCAAATTGGAAGATTGCAAAGTAATACAATGATTTCAAGGATGCTTTTCTCAGGCATCTGATACTGTTAAATTCTGAGTAGACACAAGGAAAAGAAACACACATGTGTGTGCACACACACACACACACATGCGCGCATGCACACACACACACACACACACACATACACACACACACACTCCCAACAAGTCAAAATCTGGACTGGGAGTAATTTTAAAAATGAAGATCAGATATTTAAGGCTACACAGGCCCTTATGGGTCTTCCAGTTTAACTCCTCATTTTGCAGATGAGAATCTGAGGCCACAGAAGTTCAATGACTTTCCTTGGGACACATGAGCATTAAATGGCATAGCATGTGAGCCCAGCTTTTTCTTATTCCAGATATGCTATATTTTTCTTGACCCATGTTTCTTGTTCTGTCAGAACACGTACATTTTAACATGTTCATGAAATCACAAATTCATTTAATCCCTGAGTTGGAAAATTGATTGAATGCTGAAAAAGAATTTTCCTTTACAACATATCCAATAAATAGTCATCACAGCTTTGCCATAATGCCTTTTAAGAGAAGGCTACCACACAACATCCCAAGGCTGGCCATTCCAATTGTGAAAACCATTCATTTCTGCAATGATTTTACTTAAAGCAAGCCTAAATTTGTTCTATTATTTTATTTTTTTAAAAAAATTATTTTCAGTTTTCAACATTCACTTACACAAGATTTTGAATTCCAAACTTTCTCCCCATCTGACCCCCAGGACAGAGAGCATTCTGATTACCACTTCTGCCAATATGCCTTCTTTCCTATCACTCCCCTCTTTCTCTTATCCCCTTCCTTCTATTTTTTTCTGTAGGGCAAGATAGATTTATATATGCCATTGCCTGTATATCTTATTTCCCATTTGAATGTAAAATGATTTTTAACATTCATTTTTAAAGACTTGAATTCCACATTCTCTCCCTTCCTTCCTCCCCACCCACCCTCACTGAAAAAATAAACAATTGGATATAGGTTATACAGATGTGGTCATGGAAAACACTTCCATAACAGTCATGTTGTGAAAGACTAGCTATATTTCCCTCCATCCTGTCCCTCCCTCCATTTATTCTATTCTCTCCTTTGACTTGTCCCTCCACAAAAGTGGATTGCTTCTGATTATCCCTTCCCCCCAATCTGCCATCCCTACTATTACCCCCGCCCCTCTCTTATCCCCTTTACCACTACTTTCTTTTAGGGTAAGATAGGTTTCCATGCCCAATTGAATATGCATGTTATCTCCTCTTTAAGCCAAATCTGATGAGAGGTAGACTCACTTATTCCCTCTCAGCTCCCCCCTCTTCCACTCCATTGTAAAAGCTATGTCTTGCCTCTTTTATGTGAGATGCTTTACTACATTCTTTCTCTTTCTCCCAATACATATCTCTCAACACTTAATTTAACTTTTTAGATATCATCCCTTCATATGCATCTCACTTTGTGTACTCTGTCTCTCTACACACACACACACACACACACACACACACACACACATACACACATATACACAAATACACATATACATATGCATGCATACATAAACACATAAAGAGGTATATATATGCATACATGTGTATACATGCACGTGTGTGCATGCATGTGTGTATATGTGTACGTGCATATGTGCATATGCATATGTATGTGTGTTTATGTATATGTGTATGTGTGTATAAATGTTTATATATATGTACACATATGTGTATACATATATACATGTATATATGTGTGTATACACACATACATATACACATTTATACATATATAATATAAAAATAACTACTCTAATACTGAGAAAGGTCTCAGGAGTTATACATATAATCTTTCTATTTAGGAATTTGAACAGTTTAACTTTAATAAGTTCCTTATGGCTTCTCTTTGCTGTTTATCTTTTCATGTTTCACCTGATTTTTGTATTTGAAGGCCAAATTTTCTATTCAGCTCTTGTCTTTTCATCAAGTATGGTTGGAAGTCCTCTATTTCACTGAAATTCCATTTCCCCCCTCTAATTTATTATACTTAGTTTTGCTGGGTAGTTGATTTTTGGTTTTAATCCTACATCCTTTGACCTCTGAAATATCATATTCCTAGCCATCTGATACCTTAATGTAGAACCTGATAAATTTTTTTTATCCTGATTGTGTTTCCACAATACTTGAACTGTTTCTGACTACTTGTAATATTTTTTCCTTGACCTGAGAACTCTGGAATTTGGCTACAATATTCCTAGGACTTTTCCTTTTGAGATATCTTTCAGGTGGTGATGTATGATTTTTTTTTCCATTTCTCTGTTACCCTCTGGCTCTAGAATATCAGGGCAGTTTTCCTTTATAATTTTTTGAAAGGTGATGTCTACGCTCTTTTGTTTCCCATGGTTTTCAGATAGTCCAATGATTTTTAAATTATCTGTCCTGGATCTATTTTCCAGGTCAACTGTTTTCTCAATGAGATATTTCACATTAGAAGACTATGTTTTTTTTTCCATTCTTTGGTCTTGTCTGATAATTTTTTGATTTCTCGTAAAGTCATTAGCTTCCATTTGCTTCATTTTAATTTTTAAGGGATTATTTTCTCTAGTGAGTTTTGAACCTCCTTTTCCACTTGGCCAATTCTGCTTTTTAAGGCATTCTTCCGCTCATTTGCTTTTTGGACCTCTTTTGTCATTTGGATTAGTCTATTTTTAAAGGTGTTATTTTCTTCATCATTTTGGGGGTCTCCTTTAACAAACTGTTGACTCGTTTTTCCTGATTTTCTTGCATCAATCTCATTTCTCTTCCCATTTCTTCCTCTACTTCTCTTACTTGATTTTCTAAATCCTTTATGAGCCCTTCCATAGCTTGAGACCATTTCAAATTTTTCTTGGAGGCTTAGGATGTAGGAGCTTTGACCTTGTTTTCCTCTGGTTGCATGCTTTGATCTTCCTCCTCATCAAGGATGTAAGAAAATACCTTTTCACCAAGAAAGTAACCTTCTATAGTCTTTTCCCCCATTTTCTCATTTACCCAGTCAATTACTTGACTTTTGAGCTCTTTGTTAAGTGGAGGGTGAACAGCCCCAATTTTCAGGGGTTTTGTTCAGCTGTTTTCAGTTATTTCTAGGGACCTGCAAATTTTCAGTTCTTCCAAAGTGGTAAGATCAAAGGAGAGGTATTTACTCCTCTCTTGCCCTGTGCTCTGCTCTAAGAGCAATCACAAACACTTTTATTCCTTTGACCTGTGAGGAGGCTTCTCTCTGCCAGCGCTCCTCCTTACCCCAGGACTGCCACCCATGACTGCCACCCAGGACTTTGACCCTGATCAGCTGCCTGATTCTCTCACAGTCTGTAGGCAGAGATCTCCAGAAGCAGTGACTGCCACTGTCCTGGGCCTATGACCAGACAAGGCTCCTCTCTCATGCAGGTGAGAGACCTTTGTGAGTGACCTTCAAAGCTGTCTTTGGCATTTGTGGGTTGAGAAGTCCAGAAACCACTGCAGGTGCCAGTGATTCAAAGCCCTCTGGAATTTGTTTATAGAGTCATTCTTTACAGGTATTTTGATGGGTTTGGGAGGAGAGCCCAAGCAGGTATCTGCTTCTACTCTACCATCTTCTGATGCATTATTTTAACCCATTAATTCTTGTGTAATCATCAGAGGACAAGTCAAAGTCTAGAACTATTTAGGAAATTCAAACATGCACAAACATATAGAGAATTATTTCCACAGCTTCTTCAATTTCAGTATGGAATTGCGTATCTCATTGTTTTTGATAGATGGTGCTCTTTTAATTAAATATGAGAAAAACCTTAAAATAGCAAGAGTCCTAATATAATAGACCCAAGGATTGAATGATTTTTTGTCTTTCTGTTTCACCTCCCCTGGTAATTTTAGGAAATGTAGGGTAGCATTTGGTTAATAGTTAGATTTTTGTTGAAATTTCACTTCTACCACACACATCTTCCCTTCATATGCTTTTTTAAGAGTAGTTTTTTACCAAAGCCCCTCGGGCATTCAGGAGCCATCCCCAGTTTTCTTCTATCTCTTCTAAAGTTCACTGCGGGATGTACATTGTGCCCTAGGCATAATGGTGGATAAGCACTAGTCTGGTGTTTAGGTCTAGTCCACGGAAGTCCAGTGTGCTGGAAAATCTGCTCTCTTTGTGGCTGGGAGAAATGTAGTTTCTTATATGACCTATTTTACTTAGACACTGTATTCTCCTTTAGTCTGCCAGAGCCTCAGTTTCTTCATTGGTAAAATGATGATAATAAGAACACCTATCTTACAGGATTGAAGTGTGACTCCAATGAGATAATCTATAAACAAGCTTTTATTAAGGGTCTACTTTGTGCCAGGGACTGTGATACATCCTGGAGTACAAAATACAATGAATGAAATCTCCACTCTCCAGGAAAATGAACTTTAAAAGGGTTGGGGTAGGGGAGAAATGATGGAATGAAATTTTTATAAATCTTAAAGACAATAAAATATAAATGTTAGTTATAACTATAACAATCACATTTATTATTAGTTCTGCTACCTACTAGCTATGTAATCAGGAAATAATGGATTAACCTGTGTCAGACTAAGTTTCCTCTTTATCTGTACAGTAGGAATAAATGAAGTTGTACAATGCATTTCTCAGAGACAGTGATGATGCACACAATTGTGCAGTGCCTTCTAGTCTCAGCTGTTAGATGAGGTTACCCACTAGAGTGCAGACATAAGGTAGTGAGGAGAGTAGATAGAGTCAGACTGATTTGGATTCCAACTTTTCTTTGTATACTCATTAGCTTTGGAACCATGACTAAGTCATCTCATCTCTCGGAGTGACACTTCCTTATCTATGTAATGTAATATTGCATAACTATTACAGATAATATTTAACTTTTGGTGCCATTGTGCAAGTTTGATGGTGCCATAAAACATTTGTTGTTGTTAACAATATCATCATCATTATTTTGTTATAGTTTTATTAGACCCATGGTGTTTTCAGCAAAGGAATTCTCTAATAAGGAAATCCTGTATAGCCATTCTGATTAGGGATTAGTGATCTGAAAACTGGTCCTCTCTTTACAGTGAAGTAAGGGATGTGAAACTTGCAATGAAATACACAGTTTGGAGCCTGAACAATATGCAAATTTATTTTGCTGTCTGATGCATCTTAGTTATTAGGGTTTCCTTTATTTTAATTTTTCAGTTGGAGTAGTAGTAGGAGGTAAAGATAATGAATGCTTATACAAACAAAGAATCAGAGGAATGAATAAATAAATATGAACATTTTTCCCCTAAAAGTCCTTTGGGGCATTGAAGAAAAGTGACTGACTAAGGGTAGTCCAGTCAGTAAGTGTCAAGAGTAAACCTGGACCCTAGGTTTCCTCATCACCAAGGCCAAGCCTCTTTCTAAAGCATTATTATTAATAATACTTTCACTGTTGAAATATTGACTTTTAGCCTGTCTTTGGACTGCAGTCTCTAAATGGCCTCTTTAATGGCCACCCCATATAACAGAGGGTTTCACACAGCATTGGTCCTGCCAATTACCTACTTGATGTCGGACTGTTTCTGGTATCCAAGGTAAATTGTGAAATTAATCCAGTGAATCATTCACCTTCCAAAATATCCAAGGCTCCGCTGGTTGACCTAAAATGTGACATGGATGGTGCCTCCCTGGCAGTCCTCCCTAGCCCAGCTGTACATGTGAGGCCAGAAAAGGACACTGAAGTAATTGGGCAAATTGGCTTTTTTCTCTGACCTTTGCATAGAAGCTTTAGTACCCTCCTTTCCACTGGGGAGATGCCCAGAAAAGGAATTGAAGAAAAGGTTTGAGAAAGGCCAAATGAGCTTAATATCCTACTCAGTTTGTGTTTAGCTGGATTTCAGAGGCTTGCAATTTTTCAGAAATTGGCTGAGGGAGCACAGAAGAACAAGTGCAGAAGAAAATGAAATCTCCTTAAGAGAAAAATATATGGTATATGCTAACCATACATCTTTCCAAAGGGACAATGGTTAAAATACAGCATGCATTCTAAAAATATAGTCATTTTGTAGCAGCAAGAATAAAAGGTTTTGAGACGATGTCAAACTTTACCTGCCAAAGCATCACTGAGAGAAAATAGGATAAATAATTTGCAGCATACCAACATTTACACTCTCACTTTCAGAATCTACTTCCACACCTATAAAATGGGGATAATAATGGTATTATTAATCATAATTAATAATAATACACCCTAGGGTTGTTTTGAAGATGAACTGAGATACTATGACAAAGCACTGAATAAGGGGTTTATTGTTACTGTCAGTATTACTATTATTAACCCTGTCCCAAAGCTAATGTAATAACAATAAATCCAGTCAAATCTCCATGATGTTTAAGAGTATTGGCCTCAGGTGAAGGCATCTGCCCATACTATCGATCTCAGAAAGGCCAAGGGAGTATTGGAATCGTTCTGGATATATTCGGCTTGATAGTTACAAACTTACAGGACAAGCCAAACACATCCAGAACCATTTGAGAGAGCCCTGGCTCAAAATAATGTCCTTGCCTTTCTTGAGCTCCAATTGTTAGCAAATGTTGCTTGGCTATTGGACTTTTCTTTGAGTTTTTCATTGATTAAAACAACAACTAATACAACAACAACAACGACAAAAACAACATTTCTCTCTAAAGCATCCATCCATTGTTTTTAGTTTTTCACTCCGAGGCCCACCAGGCCAAACATAATCCCCCATATGTGAGATGGTCTCTCAGATGTCTGAAGGTTAGTCCCACATCCTTCTTGATTTCACAATCTTTCAGGTCAACATTTCTAGTTCCTTCAGTGGAAATATGGAGGAAGATTTTCTTAGAGCTAAGCTAGAGAAGATAGGGAGAAGTGTATGTATATGTATACACATACATGCAGATACATACAGGTATGTGCACATATATGTGTATGCATATTACATAGTTTTAAAAGGTAAAATAATTCTAGTTAGTGTGCGTCGGGACATGTGTAGAAGGTAGCTCCTAAAAAATTATTTGAAGAAATCTGAGAATGTTATGAAATGGAAGTAAGGATCAAATATATTCCAGACATGGGAGATCAGCTGTTTAAGGACATAGAGATGGGAGGCAAATTTTCAACGATTAGAAAAATTGCCAGCTAATATCATGGGGACCAATTGGAACACATACAAAAGAGAACTACCAGGATGACAAGTGCTCACAAACAATGCTATTTTAGTCATGATTGAAGAAATTGGAGAGGGAGGAAGGTAGGGAAAAAAGGAAATAAAGGATAAAGGAATGAAGGTAGGAAGGAAAGAATGAAGGTAGGAAGAAAGGGAGGAATGGAGGGAGGGAGAGGAGGAATGGAACAAGGAAGGAGGGGAGTGGGAGGAAGGAAAGAAGAAAGGAAGGAAGGAAGGAAGGAAGGAAGAAATGAAAGAAAGATAAAATAATAATCTACATTGTACCAAATGGATCACATTGATCAAATGGGTTGAAATTACAGGATGAGAAAATTTGGTTAATACGAAAACTGTTATAAGAAATGAAGCAATTCAGCATTATTATTATCTAGAGTAGTGAGCTCCCCATCATTGAAATGATTCCAAAAGAAGGTATAGGATCATTTAGGCTTTTTTTTTTCTTAATGAGCATCTCAACTGTGTCAGAAGTTGGCTGATGCAAGAGCAGCCTTCCCAATCCAAGTTTAAAAGATTCAATATCATTTCTCTGGTGTTGGTGGGAAGGTTGTGTTGATTAGTTTCTCTGTTCTTTATTTTGGAGTTAAGGAAATTTTGCAAGATGTTGACTACAGAAGATGTTGAAAATCTCACACTTAAATAGTCAATTTGAAAGCTATCCATTTGAAATAGAATAGTTTGGGGGAATGGGACATGACTTATAAAAGGTAATATGTATGATGGGACAAGATATTATGAATAGATGAGCTAGTGAAGTGATACAATTTAAAGCCAGGATTATTTTGAAATATAGTCCTCAAAATATTTAACTACAATATTACCTTGATGTAGCACCCTACCTTAGACTTGTTATGGGAAAAGCAGTTGGAGTGGATATTCTTCATACTATGTTATTGTTCATCCATGCTTTAATGGTGAAAACATCATCATAAGCTCCTTTTTTTCTTAGCTGGCACAATTCCCAGAATGCTGTGTAATAGTACCCTTAATAAATAGCAGGGGAGAATGTCATGTAAAATTGCTTGTGTTGCTTAAGATCATAATTTCAATTATCAATTTAAGTAAACTTTATGGAAAAAGATTAAATGGTGATCCTCATTCCAGCAGTCATTTTGTGTTACAGTACATCAGACTTCATTGGCATGTTAAAATACCTCATAATCATATGCATATGTAGGTAGCAAGGAATGTATGCTTACAATGTTTTTTTAAATTTATGTTAATATATAATCTTTGTCCAATTACATGTAAAAACAATTTGTAACATTCTTTTCTTAAAACTTTAAATTCCAATTCGCTCCCTCTCTCTCCTCTCACCTCAATGAGATAGCAATTTAATATAAGTTATATAGGTGCAGTTATGAAAAAATGTATATATATATGTGTATATATATATATATATGTGTGTGTGTATGTATGTATGTATGTATTTCTGTGTTAGTCATGTTGTGAGAGAAATCACAGACCAAAAAAAAAAAGTAAAAAGATGTGCTTCAACCTGCACTGATGCCATCAGTTTTTCTCTGGAGCTGAATAGTTTTCATCATAAGTCCTTAGGAAATGTCTTAGATCGTTGTGATACTAAGAATAGCTAAGTCATTTCCAGATGGTTATCATACAATATAGCTGTTACCGTATACATGTTTATTCTATTTCTACTTTGCATCAGTTTTTTATGTCTTTCCTTCCTTTTTCCCCCTGAGAGCATCCTGCTCATCATTTTCAAAGCACAGTAACATTCTATCACAATCATACCACAGTTCATTCAGCCATTCTTTAACTGATGGGCATCCCTCAATTTCAAATTCTTTGCCACCGATAAAAGAGCTGCTATACATATTTTTTGTGCTTATAGGTCCTTCCACCCCCTCTCTTTTTTAATCTCTTTGGGATACAAATCAAGCAGTGGTATTTCTGGGTCAAAGGGTAAGCACAGTTTTATAGTCTTTGGGGTATTGTTCCAAATTGCTCTACAGCAGTATTTAATCAGTTCACAATGCACAGTGCATTAGTCTTTCAATTTCCCCACATCTCCTCCAATGTTTGTTATTTTCCTTTTAAGTCATATAGCAAGTCTGATAGGCATGGGGTGATACCTCAGAGTTATTTTGATTTGTATTTCTTTAATCAATAGTGATATAGAGCATTTTATATGCCTATAGATAGCTTTGATTACTTTGTCTGAAAGCTACCTGTTCATATTCTTTGATCATTTATCAATTGGGGAATGTCTCTTATTTTTTATAAATTTGACTAAGTTTTCTCTCCCTCCTCTCCACACACACACACACACACACACACACACACACATTTATATGTGTATGCATATATATGTGTGTATATGTATGTATGTGTATAAATATGTGTATAGATATGAAAATATAAAATGAGGTCTTGATCAGAGATATTTGCTGTATTTTTTCACAGTTGTGATTACTAACTGTACATTTCCCTCCATCCTACTTCTTTTTTATCCTACTCTATGTACTCTTCCAACCTGTCCACCCTCAGAATGTTTTGCCTTGCCCAATCTTCCCTCCCTTCATCCGCACTGCCCCACCCCCTTCTCTTCTCCCCTTTCTCTCCTATGTTCCAGTAAGGTAAGACACATTTAGATACCCAACTGAGTGTATATGTTACTCCTTCTTTAAGCCAATTCTGATGAGATTAAGGCTCAAGTGCTCCCACCTACATCCCCCATTTCCCCCTCCACCATAAAAGCTCTTGTATGTGAGACAATTCACCACATTCTATCTATCCCTTCCCCTTTTCCCAATGCATTCTTCTTTATTTTTTGCATTCCTCTTTCTTAATTTTACTAATATGCCCCTAGTTTTATTTTCTAATACCATCCCACAATATTAAACTCTCACCCATGCCCTTTGGCTATGTATATTCCTTCTAACTGCCCTAAAATATGTAAGTTCTTAGGAGTTATAAGCATCATCTTTCCATGGTGGAATATTGAATCCCTTATGAATCCACTTCCTTGTTTACTTTTTTATGCTTCACTTGAGTCTTCTTTTTGAAAGGCAAATTATCTACTTAGTTCTGTTCTTTCCGTCAACAGTGAGTGAAAAGTCATCTGTTTCATTAAACATCCATTTTTCCCTGGAAGGATTATATTCAGTTTTACTGGGTAGGTGATTGTTGATTATATTACTAACTTATTTTTCATTCTGGGATATCATAGTGCAAGCCATCAGATCTTTTCATTGTTTGTTTCTTCTGTATATATTTTATTTAATACTTTAATTTTCAACATTGATTTCCACAAGATTTTGAGTTACAAATTTTCTCCCCATTTCTACCCTCCCTCCCATTCCAAGATGGCATATATTCTGATTGCCTCATTCCCTTGTCAGCCCTCCTCTCTGTCACCCCATTCCCCCCGCCATCACCTTTTCCCTTACTTTCTTGTAGGGCAGAACAGATTACTATGCACCATTCCCTATATGTCTTGTTTCCCAGCTGCATGCAAAAAAAATAATTTTTTAACCATCTGCTTTTAAAATTTTGAGTTCCAAATTCTCTCTCCTCTTCCCTTCTGACTACCCTCCCTAGGAAGGCAAGCAATTCAACATAGATCACACATGTACCATTATGCAAAACACTTCCACAATGCTCATGTTATGAAATTTCTTTTTCTCAGATGGGGTTATTTAGAAATTTTACTTCCTTTTCTGTTAACCTGGGCAGTTTATGTTTTTGTAGATATTCATCCATATCTCTAAGGTTGTCAAATTTATGGGCATACAGTTGGGCAAAATAATTCCCAATTATTGTTTTGATTTCCTCTTCATTAGAGGTGAACTCACCCTTTTCATTTTTGATACTGGTAATTTGATTTTCTTCTTTCTTTTTTTACTCAAATTGGCCAAAAGTTTATCAATTTTATTGTTTTTTCATAAAAGCAAAAAAAGAAACTGAGCATGCCATCAATAAACTCCCTAGGAAAAAAATCTCCAGGGCCAGATGGTTTTACATGTGAATTCTATCAAACATTTAAAGAATAATTAATTCCAATACTTTGTGGACTATTTGGGAAAATAGGTGAAGAAGGAGTCCTACTAAATTCTTTTTATGACACAAATATGGTACTAATACCCAGACCAAGTACAGTCAAAACAGAGAAAGAAAATTATAGACCAATTTCTCTAATGAATATTGATGCAAAAATTTTAAATAAAATATTGGAAAAAAGATTGCAGCAACTCATCACGAGAATAATCCACTATGACCAGGTAGGATTTCTTCCAGGAATGCAAGGCTGGTTCAATATTAGGAAAACTATTAGCATAATTGACCATATCAACAAGAAAACTAGCAGAAACCATATGATCATCTCAATAGATGAAGTAAAAGCCTTTGACAAAGTACAACACCCATTCCTATTAAAAACACTAGAAAGCATAGGAATAAATGGAACCTTCCTTAAAATTATAAATAGCATCTACCTAAAACCATTGACGAGCATTGTTTGTAATGGGGATAAGCTAGATGCATTCCCAATAAGATCAGGGGTGAAACAAGGATGTCCATTATCACCCCTGTTATTCAATTTGGTACTAGAAACGTTAACTGTAGCAATAAGAGAAGAAAAAGAAATTGAAGGAATTAGAATAGGAAAAGAAAAAAACTAAATTATCACTTTTTGCAGATGATATGATGATTTATCTAGAGAATCCTAGTGAATCAAGTAAAAAACCACTTCAAATAATAAACAACTTTAGCAAAGTTGCAGGATATAAAATAAACCCACATAAATCCTCAGCATTCCTATACATTACTGACAAAGCTCAACAGCAAGAGATAGAAGGAGAAATTCCATGCAAAGTTACTGTAGACACTATAAAATATTTGGGAGTCTATTTGCCAAGACAAACCCAGGGCCTATATGAACATAACTATGAAACACCTTTCACGTGAATAAAGGCAGATATAAATAAATGGAAAAATATCAGTTGCTCATGGTTAGGCTGAGCTAATATAATAAAAATGACAATTTTACCTAAATTAATCTATCTATTCAGTGTCATACCAATCAAACTACCAAAAAATTATTTTACAGAGCTGGACAAAATAATAACAAAATTCATCTGGAAAAACAAGAGGTCTAGAATATCTAGGGTATTAATGAAAAGAAATGCTAGAGAAGGTGGCCTAGCCATACCAGATATTAAACTGTACTACAGAGCAGGAGTCATCAAAACTACCTGCTACTGGCTAAGAAACAGGGGTGTGGATCAGTGGAATAGGATAGGTACACAAGATGGAGAAGTCAACAACTATAACAATCTATTCTTTGATAAACCCAAAGAGGCCAGCTTCTGGGCTAAGAATTCACTCTTTCACAAAAACTGTTGGGAAAATTGGAAAATGGTAGGGCAGAAACTGGGCATAGACTAATATCTTACACCATATACCAGAATAATGTCAAAACGCGTTCATGATCTAGGAGTAAAAGCTGATACTATAAGTAATTTGGGAGAGCAAGGAATAGTTTACTTATCAGATTTATGGAAAAGCAAAGAATTCATGACCCAACAAGAGATAGAGAGCATTACAAAATGCAAAATGGATAATTTTAATTATGTTAAATTGAAATGGTTTTGTACAAAAAAAGCCAATGCAACAAGAATTAGGAGGGAAGCAGAAAGTTGGGAGAAAATCTTTGCAAGTAGTATCTCTGATAAAGGCCTCATTTCTAAAATATATAGGGGACTGAGCCAAATATATAAGAATACAATCCATTCCCCAATTGAGAAATGGTCAAAGGATATGAACAGGCAGTTTTCAGAGGAAGAAATTAAAGCTATCTATAGGCATATGAAAAAATGCTCTGGATCACTACTGATTAGAGAAATGCAAATCAAAACAACTCTTCGATGCCATATATCTCCTGTAAGATTGGCTAAAATAACAAAGCAGGAGGATGATAGATGCTGGAGAGGATGTGGGAAAATTGGAACATTGTTACATTGCTGGTGGAGTTGTGAGATGATCCAGCCATTTTGGAGAGTAATTTGCAACTATGCCCAAAGAGCCATAGGAATGTTCATACCCTTTAACCCAGCAATACCACTTCTAGGACTGTATCCCAAAGAAATCACATAAGAGGGAAAGGGACCCATATGTACGAAGATATTTATAGTGGCTCTCTTTGTGTTAGCCAAGAATTGGAAATCAAAGGGATGCCCATCAATAGGGGAATGGCTGAACAAGCTGTGGTATACAAAGGTAATGAAATACTATTGTGCCATAAGAAATGGGGATGATACAGACTTCATAACAACCTGGAAAAACCTACATGACATAATGCTGAGTGAGCGGAGCAGAGCCAGGAGAACATTGTACACAACCACAGATATATGGATTCTGTGAGGACCAACCCTGACAGACTTCGCTCTTCTCAGCAACGCAAGGTGCAAGGACAACTCCAGGGGACTCACGATGGAGGATGCTATCTTCATCCAGAGAAAGAACTGTGAAGTTTGAATGCAGATTGAGGCACACTACATGCTCTCCTTTTTTCTTCTCTTTTGTTTTTGTTTTTGGGGTTTTTTTTTGGTTCTGTCTCTTCTTTCTCATGATTCATTCCATTGGTCATAATTCTTCTCCACAACTTGATTAGTGTACAAATTAATTCAATATGAAGTTATACATGGTAGTTATATGAGATTCCGTGCCATCTTGGGGAGGGAGGGGGGAGGGAGGGGGGAGGGAGGGGAGAAAATCTGGAACTCAAAATTATGTAGAACTGTGTGTGGTAAACTAAAAATAAAAAAGTATTAAAAAAATAGAGTGTTAGAGGGATGGAAGGTCACAGTGAATATGAGAAATACATTTAGAATTTTTTCAGCAAAGGAGAAGATGATGAAGATTATGATGACCATAAAGGGCTTTCAGAATTGGAATGCTCTCCTTCCTCATCTTTTCTTTTTGGCTTCCCTGACTTCTTTAAAGTCTCTTGTTTCAAGTCTCAGCTAAAATTCCAGCATACACAGGAAGCCTTTCCCAAACCCACTTAATCCTAGTACGTATATTACTTAGTAATCTATAGATTATTTCAAATTTATCCAGTCCATTTCATTTTGGGTACAGTTATTTGCATGTTTTTGCCCTGATTGAGGTGTCTAGGTAGTACAGTGGGTAGAAAAGCTGGGCCTGGAATCAGGAAGAGCTGTGTTCAGGGCAAATATCAGTCACTTGCTACCTCTGTGACCCTACGCCAGGGATTTAACCCCTGCCTCCCTGTTTTCTCCAAAGTAAAATGGGAATACTAGCATCCACACCACAGGGCTGTTTGGTGGATCTATTGAGATAATATTTGTCTAACGGGGGAAGGGGAAGGAATAAGTATTGATCCCCTACAATGAAGTGACTGGTACAATATAAGTGTCTAATAAATGCATAAATACATGTAAATTTGTTGTCAGCAGAGACTTTTTTCCTTCTGTTTTTTTTTTTTATATTTAGCACTTAGGACAGTAATTGAAACATACTAGAAATTGAGGAAATTTATATTGACTGACTGACTTGCAAGATTGTGCATGACAGCAAGATCAGGGGTATGGTGATTTCTGAGAGGGTATAAGGAAGAATTGAGTAGTAGGTGAAATGAAAAGAATAGATAGAAAAATTAAAGTGCTTGAGAAAGTGTCAACATGTATGTTGAAGTCTTTTAGTATAAGTACAGGAATTTGGGGCAGAGAGACAATGAGTCAGATGCTGATCTCATTGAGGAATGAAGGGGAATGTCTTGGTGTCAGTAGGTAGCAGCACAAGAAGTCTTTATTATAATATAAATATGAATTATATGAACCTCAAAGGAGGAAAGGTTACTGAGTAAAGGGAGGGAGAATCAAGAAATCTCAGTTGGGTTCAAGGAGTGTTCCAAATCCCTCACCATGAAGACTGACTCAGGAGGTATGACTGAAAATACAACTAGTAATGTATAAGGAGAACCAAGATGCTATGTTGTCTTAAAGAAACCAGGTCTCAAGTGAGAGAAAGGAAAATTTTATGATAAAAAGAAGTTGATGACTTTTAGAACAGGCATTTCAGAGATCACAACTGAAAGGTTTAATAGAGAAGAGATGGGACATTTTGTGGATAGGGTTATCCTCTCTATATAAAATCATCCCAGTTTAGAGCTAGAATGGATTTCAGAGGACATTTAAAACGATGTCCACATTTTTGATATAAGGAAGCTCAATTCCCTAGAGGTTAAAGTGACTTTCCCATGGTTACATAGTCTACTACTAGCTGAGCCGTGATGAGAAGTTAAATATCTTGATTTACACTGAATTCTGCTTCTAGTGTTCCATATACACTTAGTCCATTTTCCTTCTATCCTGTAGACAATCCTTTAATTAACAACAGAAGTTCTTCACCATCCCTGTCACCCCAAAAAGCACAAGGAAGAAAGAAACATTGTCATCCTTGTGATATTTAATTGCAGGCATTATTCAGCAAGCTGGTTCATTTTTCTAACCCAAAGGAAATATTTAACACCTCTGCTATTCAAGAAAACTGTGACAACCTTTTCAATTTCTCCAGATTTATTTAAAAATTAGCTTGTTGTAAATGAATGCATTACTTGAAAGTGTGTTCTGAAAGCATTTGTGTACTTCTTTTTACCCTAGAAAAGTAGAATTTTAGGATCTATGTCATCCAAGCACGATACCAATTCATCCAGAGATACTTAAAGGAGAACCGGATGTTTTGTGCGAAAGTGAGTACTATAAAAGTGAATTGAAGGAAAACATAAATCCCTTGAAATACTCATCATGAAACTAAGAAGGAGAAAATTGAGACAGCCTCCTATCTGGAGGCAAAGGAATTGCCTTCATGACCTTTGGAAGTTCCTTCTAGTCCATTAGAGAGATAATAAATTCACCACCAGAGTCCGATTTGGGGTAAAGATTATGTGAAAACTTGATATGATAAAACATGCAGTACAGCACTCACAGATCTTTAAAGCGATATTATCTACTCCATCCTGCATACAAGCCTTCTGTGCTGTAATGATGAAATTTAGTTAGGAAATCTATTGGAGAAATGGAACTCAACGTGACAAAGTGTTGAGTTGTTGGGGGTAGAGGCGATATTCTGTTTCTTGACACATAATGTACACTAGACTTCATTAAAGTGCAATTGTCAACTCGGAGGAAAAGAAACATCCTCCACTAAGTCAAAATAAAATGTTAAAATACCACAGAACAAGAACAAATGGATGGGGCATGTGTATGCATAATTTAATAAGCTGTCTCTGTCTACCACCTCATCTTTCTCAGTAATGTAAAGCTTCAAATAGGAACTGGTTAGATATGACCCCTTCACCGCACCATTAGATACCCTATGTTATGTTATCTATCCCCAAACTTCAATGAGAAAAGTTGAAGGATGGCATCAATGGCAGGGACTATTGTGCACACCCTTAAATGATTCAGCGATACAAAATATCACTCTGTCAAATGTCTTCTATAGCTGGCAGCTCATAAATTCCTAAATGCAGTAGCTACTGGTAACTTTTCTGAGACCTTGCCAACCTTTCCCAATAGCCCTGAGAGTAAAATCAGAAGCCAAAAGTGGCATCACTATTACAGAAGGAAATATCAACAATGTGTATTTATTTATTTTTGATTGTTCAGGTAGTGAAGAGAAGATCCTTCTGAGCTTAGGGGAAACTGACAGGTCAAACCACTCCAGGGTTCAGACATCTGTGGGCTTGAATACAGTTCACCTGGATATTTCATATACATCACAAACTGAACAATTCAAAACAGAACTCACCCCCCATCTGCCCTTGTTCCGACATTCCCATTTTCTATTGAGGGACATCATTATCTTTCCAGTTTCCCACATTCGTATCCTGAGAATCCCCTGGAGCTCATACTCTGCATCTAATAATTTGGTAAATCTTGTCTGTTGCATCATTCTGGTGCACATTTTCACTCAGAAGACCACCATTTTGTTCAGACCTTCTTTCACTGTTCACTGTTTTTTCAGTGTCCTTGCAGTTGGTTACTGCTTACAGTTAAAGTTTTGAAAGGTCTTTGAGAGACAAGAGACATAGAAGATGACTCAAATGAAGTCACATGTGAATGTGAGAGAAGAATCTTCCATGCTACTTGAGGGGAAGCCCTAATAAAAGGCAACCACACAGGGCTCAGTTTCTCTTAGTGAGGAAGCCAGGATATTTCCATGCTTTCAGAACATTTCTCTCTAATTTTTAAATAAGCAATTCGGTGGAACTTTAAGAATATTCTATAAGGGGAGTGAGTATATTCCCCTGATATTTTGTTGAACAGCTATTAAAGTTAGAAAAAAAAGGAAAGGGCCAGAGGTAAAGCCTACTGAGAGCAGGAGGGGATTATTATTCTTCATTCTTTTTTTTTTCCTATGGAATGCAAATTTATCTGGAAAATATTAGCAAACTCAAAATTGGCCAACAAGAATCAAATATTGATATGCAACCAAAGCAGAAGGCTCTTTTCTTATTTTTCCTCAACTGAAAGGAAAAGTGGATGATGTAAACATTTTTTTTTGGTTCTGAAGCCCTTAGATGACTTTTTAAATCTTGACTTTTATTTGCTGCTCACGTGACCTTCAATGAGGTGCTTCCCTTACATGGGCCTCCGTTCACTCATATGTAAAATGAAGAGGGCAGATTGGATCATTGCCAAGGTCTCTTCCAGTTCTAAAGCAATGATTCTATAATCTTACAATGCTATCACTCAAAGGTCAGCCACATCTTGCCTTCCCTCTGTTTTTGTACAATTTATAATCTAAGAATGCTTTGTACATTTTTAAATCAAACTCTTCAAAATGTAATACAGCAGGATGGATCTGGCCTTTCAGTTCTGAGTATAGTGACCCAGGCATTACAAGTGATCACTGACTCTGTTAGGAATTTATTCCATAACCTCAACTGAGCACGTAATATGGCAAGGTAGTCACCTTACACTTCCCTCATTAACGTACCATACCATTCATCACAGTCAATCTTCCAACCTTTATATCTTTCCTTAAAACTTTTATGTCTCCCTCATCCCACTCTCTCAGCTGATAACTTTATCTAGTATTGTATGTATAGTGGGCATAATAGCATGCATTTTCTATGCTTGTTGTGTGGATCAAAAGGGAAAATAGAAGTAAATCATATTGTAAACTTCAGGGGCTGCTAAGTGGAGCAGCAGATAGAGCCCCTGGCTTGATGCCTCAGACACTTACAAGCCATGTGACCCAAGGTTCTTCATTTAACCATGTTTCCCTCAGCATCTCATCTGTAAAATGAGCTAAAGAAGGAAATGGCAAAGGAGCCTAGTGTGCTACAGAAACCCCAATGGGGTCACAAAGAATTGGACATGACTGAAACGACAACACCAACAATAACGTAAACCTTAAGGGACTGTATAAATATTTGATGCTGGTGTGGTGTGGTATGGTGGTGTTTATCGTGCTAGTAGTAGTAGTAGTAGTAGTAGTAGTAGCAGTAGTAGTAGTAGAGGTAATAGTAGTAGTAGTGGTAGTAGTAGTAGTAGCAGTAGTAGTAGTAGTGGTAGTAGTAGTAGTGGTAGTAGTGGTCGTAGTGGTAGTAGTAGTAGTAGTGGTAGTAGTGGTAGTAGTAGTAGTAGTGGTAGTAGTAGTAGTAGTAGTAGTAGTGGCAGCAGCAGCAGTAGTAGAGGTAGCTGTAGCTAGAGCAGCAACAGTAGTAGTAATAGCAGCAGCAGCAGCTGGGGCCACAGCAGCAACAGTCGCAGTACCAATAACTAGCAGGTAGCTACGTGGCTCAGAGAGATAGAGCACCAGGCTTTGAGGCAAGAAAATGAGTTTGATTCCAGACTCAGACACTTGCCAGCTATATTGGTCGTTGTCCTTCATGCTGGAGGAGCACCAAGATGATGTCGATATGTTTTAGGTCAATTTATACGTATCCAACTGTGGCTGATGAGATCGATAGAAGATTGAAAGGCTCCAGCACAGGTTGGTTCCAAACAGTCCATATGAACAAAATGTGTCTAAATTTCTTCATCTCAAACATCTTTAGAGCAAATGCAATTCTGCCTTGTTCATAGAGCTCAGCGCCTTATTTGATGCAGGCGTGCCATTCTGGGCAGTCCTGTGACATTGCCTCTCTTATCTCACCATCAATTCCAAAGTTCTTCAGGGACACGTTGAAAGTGTCCTTGCATTGCTTCTTCTGAACTCTGTGTAAGAGCTTGCCTTGTGTGAATTCTCTGTAAAATAGTCTTTTAGGAAAACTCACATTTGGCATTCAAACAATGAGGCCAGTCCATCAGAGTTGCACTCTTGGCAGCAGAGTTTGAATGGTTGGCAGTTCAGCTCCAGAAAAGATCTCAGTTTTGGGCACTTATCTCCTCAGGTAATCTTCATTATCTTCCTAAGACAATTCAAATTGCAGCAATTCAGTTTCCTGGCATGGCACTCGTATCCTGTCCCATTTTTAGAGGCTTACAACAATGAAATCAGCACAAGGGGCCTGTAGACCTTCAGTTTGGTGAGGAGCATTAATTTCTTTCTGAGCCTCTAAAGCATCGAGCTAGCTTTGGCAAAGTGTGTGACATCCTCATCATCCCTTGGTACATCCCTAGCCACTTGCTGTAAGTGATGGTTCCACATATGAATGGTGTGGTGCTGGCTGGTATAGAACCTCTGTTTCCTCAATGATAATTATTAGGCCAAAATTATAACAAGTGACAGAAAATTGATCCATACTCTGTTGCATCTCAGCCTCAGAGGCAGCATTGAGTACACAACTATATTCAAGGAAAAAAATCATGCACCAACTCTTTCCCTCCACTTTAGGCTGGCCTTGGAGCCTTTTTGAGTTAGTTTATCATCTGTGTGGTAACTGACCTTGAAACCTATTTAGTCCTCATTAAAGGCATCTGACAACATCACTGAAATTACCATTCTAGAAAGCATGGGAATGGGCATACAACCCTAATTCGCTCCATTGGTGACTGGGAAAACACTAGAACATCTTCCATTATCCAGAATCCATGAAAGCATGCTATCATGAAATTGTCATTCAATGCTGATGAACTTTTCCTGGCAACCAATTTTGCCTTAATCTTCCATAAGCCTTCATGATTGACATCGTCAGAAGCCTTCTTCAGATCAACAAATGGTGTGCACAAACCTCTGCTCTACTCTGGCATTTCACCTAGAATTTTCAGGTAGCAAACATGTACCAACAACATTGCTAGCAGCTGCTCTGGGGGTGTAAGACAAATAACAGCAGCACAGAGGAGGGATGCTAGCACAGTTTATTTGATGTGCTCTTCTAAG
The DNA here is from genome assembly GCF_011100635.1 of Trichosurus vulpecula. Taxonomy (NCBI): domain Eukaryota; kingdom Metazoa; phylum Chordata; class Mammalia; order Diprotodontia; family Phalangeridae; genus Trichosurus; species Trichosurus vulpecula. The sequence continues at coordinate 5,439,971 of NC_050576.1, read as the reverse complement.
GAAAGCAACGTTAAGGGGTTTACAATCTAACTTTAACTAAACATACATGTATCATTCACTTAGTTCAGAGGAAAAAGTCAGCATCCTGAACTTTCAGAGAATATACAAATAGAAATTACAAGCAGGAATTACAAGCAGAGAGAATAACAGAAATCCACAGACAGGCTCCTGTCTATCTGATCAAATCACAATACACAGTTACCAGAGAGAGAAGCACCAACATCTGGGTTTTCAAAGTGAGGTGGGGGGGAGGTTAATGGCTACCCAGAGTCTCGTCTGGCCAAAGCACATAACCACTTTTCCAATGAATGAAACCCCCAAAACAAAATACCTATATATATATATATATGCATATTATATGTATGTACATATTTTATATATGTGTGTGCATACAAACACATGCATATATGCACACATATACACATATACATATATACATATGTATGTATATGTGTGTGTATATGTATATATACATATACATATACATACACACAGACACACACACACACACACACACACACACACACACACACACACACACACAGTCTTCTCTGGGCCCTGGGGCTTAGAACCTACTTAGCAAAAGTGTGTGGGGCCTGGAGCTTTCTTGTTTGTTAAGCAGGTCATCAAATACTCTAAATTCAATCAAAAACTGCCCAAAACAAAGGCAAATACTCATCAAAGGTATTTGATTACCTCAGTGGTGAGACGTCTTCCAGAACAAAAGACAACAAAAAGTTCCATTGGTTCTGTCACTATATTTGAAAGGCAAGACTCATCAGATATCCTCAACTGCCTTAGTGCCGAGAAGCACACCTAAAGAAAAAAAACAAAAGCAAAAATTTCCATCCTGCTTGCTATCACAAAATACCATATCAACTGTTCCTTGATCTGTTATGAAGCCACATTGGCTCTCAGGTAGATGATCATCTTCCAGGTGACGGACCAGCCTATGAAGAAGGACTCTGTCAAGAATCTTGGTGGCAACGACTAAGAGAGAGTTTCCCCCACTGTGATTATCACAGGACAACTTGTTTCCTTTTTCTTCATAAAGATGGACAATGGAGGCATCCTTGAATTCCTGTGGGATAACCTCCTTTAGCCATGTAACTCAGAAGATTTCAGTCTGTTTTGTCAAAGCAGTGGACCCCACCCACCCATCTTGTAAACTGCAGCTGAAATAGAATAAGTACCATATGCTTTGCCACAGAAGAGGAGCCTAATGGCATTCCAGCGCTCTTCTTCATTTGGAAATTCATGTAGTGAGGGACTGATTTCAATCTGAGGTATGATTTCAGTATCTTTAGTATTGGTTGATGATAGTCTGTTGAGAACGCTATAGAAGCATTCAGCACATCTCTCCAGGATCATGTACTTTTCACTAATAATCAGCCCTAAGTAGGTAAGGTGTACTATCATCTTTAGCCCATAAATAGCCTTCGTGGCATCATAAAATTGGTCTGGATTGCTTCTATCAACAGAAAACTAAATTTCATTTGCCTTCTTATGGAGCCAAGAATCCTACATCTCTATAACTTTTTTTTTACACTTTACTTTTGATGGAAACACTGGCTTCTTAGAGAAAGACAAACTATCCTGTTAGTAAATCCTGTGGAATTATCATTTGTCAGTTAGTAATTTCTGAATTTTCCCATCACTTTCATCTAACGAATACTGATATTTGTGAGTGTTTTGGCCAAGAGGAGTAAATGTGATGCTGTACAGCAAATCTCTAAAAGCCTCCCACTCCTTTTGGGACTTCGTTGTTGCCAACCTTGTGTTGCCTCAGCTTTCTCTCCAAGTTAGTAAGAATCTGTTCACTCACAGAGAAGCCGTCTAATCTGTTTAGATTATGTCTTCTGCTAGTAGTCTTGCCTTGGGGCCACCACTTTTATTGAGTGAGAATATTTAGCTTGGAAAGAATGTCTATAATTGGTCCAGCACTCTGCACCAAAAATCACCTTAGTCACTCTCACATCCTTTCTGTTCTCCTTACAATGACATATTCTATTAAAGCTAATGTTTGCTTCAAGGGAGCATCCACAAATTTTATTGAATTTAGGTAAGGAGAAGATAGTATCGGTGATGAGAAGGCCATGAGATCCACATGTCTTCAGTAGTAAATGACCACTGCTGGTGTTCTTTCCATCTTCCCTCCTCCCAAGTACGTCCTGTCATGCCTGATAGTTTGTGCCTATTCTGTCATCAAAGTCACCCAGAACAATGAGATTCTCCTATTTTGCTTCTTTTTTTGGAGGGAGAAGGCAGGGCAATTGGGGTTAAATGACTTGCCCAAGGTCACACAGCTAAGAAAGTGTGTGAAGTGTGTGAGGCCAGATTTTAACTCAGGTCCTTGTGACTCAACAGCCAGAGCTCTACTCACTGGGCCTTCCCCAATATTCTCCTATTTTAGCACAATGATGATGAGGGTGTTCAGATCTTCATATTTTTTTCTTTGACCTCATGAGGATTTGCATGGTGGGAGCATACACTCTGATGAGTGTACATATAAGTCTCATTTTCTCCTGAAGTTTTACTTTAACTATTCATGATGGTGTGAAGGTAACCTCAGTTTCTTGAAGGCTTACCATCAGCATGACACTTTGGTAGTCCCTGAAGGTACAAAGACACAGAATAAACCCGTGCTTCAAGGAGTGATCTGGTAGGATAAAAGCTACACACACACACACACACACACACACACACACACACACACACACGGAGATACACACACACATGGTGGAGCAAGGGCATAGGAAGTCCTCATGTAGGAGAGAGCATTGAAATTGAGCTTTGAAGGAAGCTAGGATTTCTAAGAAGAGAGAAGTTATGTCACACATGAGGGACAGCCCTCATGCTGTATCAGAACAAAGGTAACAGAAGGGGCAACTTGCCCAAGAGATAGTAAGCAAGTGAGTTTGGCTGAAATATTTTACAGTGAGAAATATTTGTGTTTTTTATCTTTCTCTTTTTTTATCGCCCCGATGATGGGAATAGCAGAGGACTACAACAACAAGTATAAGGGCAGAAAGAATCTCTAATGGAAATGAGTTTTCATTCTACTGAGGGAGAGAACAAGTAGATATGAAATATGTGAGAATTCTTGTGAGTACTCTAAGGCTTGCATTCCAATTTCATTTCGGTCACTCTCTGAGTATATGACCTTGACATCACTCTTAATTTTTCTAAGGTGTGAGTTTTAATATTCTCAACTGGACTGGATGATCTCTAAGTATCATCCTGGATCTAAATCTTGTGATGAAGAAATCTTTAGATTAGTACTAATCTCCCTTTAGCCTTAAATTCTGGGGTTTTTATATAAGTTCAACATGGAAAATAGGAACAAAATCCATACCTGAAGTGAGGTCAGCTACTTTAATTCTATGTAACTGTAATAAGTGAAAGACAGTATCGCTCAAGGCAGGATTTCAAAGTCAACATCATGAAACCAATTTTCCAAGTTGTAAGTGAACAAAGAAACCATTGAGTTATAGGACCTCAGTTAGAGTTCCTGTCCATCTATGTACAATAAGTGATCCAGATGTCCTTGGAGACCTGCAATGCAGGTGATCTCACCAGCTACCAAGGCAGTCAATTACTGAGTTCTTGTTTAATGGTTTTTGGTTTTGGTTTTGCTTTGTGTTTTTTTTTTCTCATACAGGCAGGCTACCTTTGCCTCCTTGTAACTACCATCTACTTCTCCTAATTCTGGCCTTTGGTGCCATGCAGAATAATGTCCAAATATAAAACAATAACAGTAGTTTATGTTACTTATAGGATACTATTTTGTGTATACCTTGTCAACTTCAGAAGGAATAGCAATCATATTTGGAACTGGATGTCAAAAATTCAAATAAACTTTACTTTCTTTTTTAATTTCTTTTTTTAATAAAATTTTCTTCCTTTAAATTGAAATTTATGGAATAAAACAAGCATGTCCATAAAATGGTACAATAAAAAGGTATCCACATGTAAAACTGGAAATTTACTACACATAACATGCTATTCCTTTCAAATATACAACAAAATTATCTTGTAAATTTCTTTTTTTCCCTTCCCCCCCCCCACCATAGAGATGGCTGCTATTAGGCACAAATATGTGTGTGTGTGTGTGTGTGTGTATACACACACACACACACACACACACACACATATATATATACACACATACATATATGCATACACACATATATACATATGTATATATACATATATATATATATATATATATATATATATATATATAATTTAGAGCATTTTTTCATGCAACTATAAGTTGTTTAGATTACTTCATTGGAATGTTGCCTGTTCATATCTTTCGACCAGTTGTCAATTGGGAAATGAGTCATATTCTTATAGATTTGACAAAGTTCTTTACATATTTTAGATAAGAGACATTTATCTATTAAATTTTCTATAGAAATTTTCCCAATTATTTTTCTGTTTTCCTTATCTTGGCTACATTTGTTTTATTTTTACAAAAACTATTTCAAATTTAATCTTAATCATTCATTTTATATTGTTACTCTTCATCTCTTGTTTATTCATAAATTGCTTACATATCCATAAGTCTGATAAGTAGTATGTTTCATGTTCTAATTTTCTTGTGAAATGTCTCTTTATATCTTGCTCATGCATGCACATTTACCTTTTTTTTGATAAATGGTGCAAAATATTAGTCCATGCCCATTTTCTGCCTATTGCTTTCGTATCTTCCCCAAAACTTTTACCAAATAATGAATGAATTTTTATCCCAAAATCTTGTATTTACACTTGTCACATAGAAAATTAATATGTTTATTTTCTGCTATAAATTGTATATCGACTCTATTTCATTGATCTACCTTTCTATTTCTTAGCCAGTACTAGATAGTTTTAACAATTACTGCCTTATAGTCTAGAGATGCTTACACTTCTGTATGACTATGCCTCAGCCCTTGGAATCTTCTTTGAGATCATCTCAAAACATCTTAAGAGGATAACTGCTTTACCCCTTTATTTCTGCTGTTCTGCTTTCATTTAATAGTGATTTTCTGTGTTTGTGGAGGAAATCTGACGAGCTTGGAAATTTCCAAACTACTCCATCATCTTCAAAAAATGCATTAACATTTTTTTTCAATCTCATAGGAATACTTCATGAACAAACACCTTTGTTTCTTTTCTTTTTTGGGGTGGGGGCGGGGCAGGGATCCGGACTGATTTAATCATTTTGAAAGAACTGCAGTCATGGAAACTTCTTATTTCATTTCCAATCAAAAACTTATTTGTAACTAATGGTTTAACAGAGTTGCCTAAAAATAGAGAGAAGTTAAGGGACTCATCCAGGGTCACAAAACCAGAAGAAATAAGTATTCTAGTAGATGAAACCTAGGTCTTTCTAGCTCTAAAGCTGACTCTTCTCTATTCACTATATTGTGCCACCTGTCTTTACACACACAGACACATACATACATGTGTGTATATGTTTATATGTGTGTACATATGTATGAATATGTGTGTATGTGTGCATATATATGTGTGTATATATAATATATATGTATGTATTTAAAATTGAAGGAAGATTTCAAAGGCAGAAATAAATTAATTTAAAGTATCCTATGCTCTCAGACCAAGCAAAATATTTGGTGAATGTAGCAATATTGTAAATTTATATAGCATTTTTTAATTTTTTAAGTTTTTATTTAATATTTTAGTTTTCAACATTGAGTGCCATTAAATTTTTAGTTACAAATTTTCTCCCCATTTCTACCCTCCCCCCATTCCAAGAAGGCATATATTCTGATTGCGTCATTCCCTGTTAACCCTCCTCTCTTTCAAACCACTCCCCCCTCCTCATCCCCTTTCCCCTTACTTTCTTGAAGGGTAGCATAGATTTCTATACCCCCTTCCCTATATATCTCGTTTCCCAGATGCATGGAAAAAACAACTTTTTAAGCATCTGCTTTTAAAACTTTGAGTTTCAAATTCTCTCCCCTCTTCCCTTCCCACCCACCCTCCTTAAGATGGCAAGTAATTCAACATAGATTGCACATATAACATTATGTTACAACGCTCACGTTGTGAAAGGTTAACTATACTTCCTTCCGTCCTATCCTGTCCCTTGTCCTTTTTCAAAGGTGTTTGCTTTTGATTACCTCCTCCCCCTATCTGCCCTCCCTTCTATCATACTCACTTTTTATCCCCTTCCCTTTACTTTCCTGTGGAGTAAGATACCCCATTGAGTGTGTATGTTATTCCATCCTCAAGGTGGATCCTATGAGAATATGATTCACTTATTCCCCCTCACCTGTCGCCTCTTCCCTTCCAACAGAACTGCTTTTTCTTGCCACTTTTATGTGAGATAATTTAACACATTCTATTTCTCCCTTTCTCCCTCTCTCAATACATTCCCCCCTCACCCTTTAAATTAATTTCATTTTTTTAGATATCATACCTTCATATTCAACTCATCTTGTGCCCTCTGTCTATTTTCCTTTCAAATGCCCTAATGCTGAGAAAGGTCTCATGAATTACACACATCATCTTTGCATGTAGGAATGTAAACATAACAGTTGACCTTTAGCAAGTCCCTTATGATTTCTCTTTCTTGTTTACCTTTTCATGCTTCTCTTGATTCTTGTGTTTGAAAGTCAAGATTTCTATTCTGCTCTGGTCTTTTCATTGAGAAAGCTTGAAATTCCTCTATTTTATTGACAATCCATGTTTTGCCTTGGAGGATTATACTCAGTTTTGCTGGGTAGGTGATTCTTGGTTTTAATCCTAGCTCCTTTGACCTCTGGAAGACCATATTCCAAGCCCTTTGATCCCTTAATGTAGAAGCTGCTAGATCTTGTGTTATTCTGATTGTGTTTCCACAATATTGGTGACAATATTCCTAGGAGTTTTCTTTTTGGGATCTTTTTCAAGAGGCGATTGGTGTATTTGTTCAATTGCTACTTTACCCTCAGGTTCTAGAATATCAGGGCAGTTTTCCTTGATAATTTCTTGAAAGATGATATCTAGGCTCTTTTTATGATCATGGCTTTCAGGTAGTCCAATAATTTTTAAATTATCTCTCCTGGATCCAAACCAGTTTTTTTTTTTTTCCAGTGAGGTATTCAACATTGTCTTCCATTTTTTCATTCCTTTGGTTCTCTTTTACATCTTGATTTCTCATAAAGTCTCTAGCTTCCACTTGCTCCAATCTAATTTTTAAAGTGGTGTTTACTTCAGTGGTCTTTTGGACCTCCTTTTCCATTTGACTAATTCTGCCTTTCAAGACATTCTTCTCCTCATTTGCTGTTTGGAACTCTTTTGCCATATGGGTTAGTCTATTCTCTAAGGTGTTATTTTTTTTAGCATTTTTTCGGTCTCCTTTAGTAAGTCATTGACTTGTTTTTCATGGTTTTCTTGCATCACTCTCATTTCTCTTCCCAATTTTTCCTTACTGCTCTTACTTGCTTTTCCAAATCCTTCTGGAGCTCTTCCATGGCCTGAGAGCAGTTTATGTTTTCCTTGGAGACTTTTGATGTAGGCTCTTTGACTTTGCTGACTTCTTCTGGCGACATTTTTTGATCTTCTTTGTCACCAAATAAGGAATCTAGGGTTTGAGATGGAGTCTGAGTTCATTTTTACTGACTGTTCATGTTCCCAGCCAACTACCGGACCCTTGAGCTTTCTGTCAGGATCTAACTACTTGTAGAACAGAGAGTACTTTGTCCCCAACTTTAGAGTCCAAGCACTTCTGTTTTCATTGCTACTTCTGCTCCACCATCACCCCAAGCTCTGTCCCAGCAGTGCCAACCAGGACCACAGTACAGGTCTAGGCAGGGCACAGCAAGAGAATCTGCCCTAGTGCCCATAAAGCACTCCTTGCATTCTCACTCTTTTCTGCTGCTAGATTCCTCCCACCATGTGAGCCAGGGACTTGGGAAGCAGCTGACACTGGAGCTCTGGAAGCAGCCTCAGGAGCTTCCTGCTTTTGCTACCTCCACAACTGCACCACCTCCTCCACCCCCAGAACTGGCGGCCGGACTGCTCTTAATGTGATCCCAGTGTTCCCCTAACCTGCTCGTTGGCGTTTGTGGGTTGAGAAGTCTGGTAACTGCTACAGCTCACTGTTTCCTGTCCCCAAGGCCTGTTCTGGCTAGCTGATTCTGGGTCTGGTCTGTGTCAGCATGGCCCACGCTGGGCTGCCCTCTATTCTCATCACCATGGGATAGACCCTTCCCAGCAACCTTCAATACTCTCCGGGGGTGGAGACCTGTTTCCACCTGCTATTCTGTGGGTTCCGCAGCTCTAGAATTTGTTCAGAGCCATTTTTTACAGATGTTTGCAGGGATTTGGGGGGGGAGCTTAAGCAAGTCCCTGCTTTCCAGGCAGATTTTTGCTCCACCCCCTGAATGGAGTTATTTACTTAAAATTAGGAACCACCTTGCTTTCTTGTATTTATCCTTACTTATTTATCCTAAGCTTAGCCTTCCTATGCTTAATGAACACAATATAAACACCTACTAAATATTCTATCATCTGCCTATCTTTTTATCTATTTATCTTAACTTTCTATCTCCTGTCTATCATCTACCAACCTACTTATTTACTACTTATTTACTAGAGCGGCACTTAGAATTATAATGATGCACATGATGGGAGCTCATGCAACTAACTAATATTTAAATGGGAAAGAAAAATAGTAAATGGGTACATGGCTATGAGGAAAATTGTTTTCTTCCATGGAGGCCAGAGACTTCACAAAACTGACACTAGAGTTGTCTATGATAGTGCTCAATTTGCCACGCTTTCTCTTCAAGTCTCATAGCAAACTAGGCTTTCCAAGAATGTGGTGGTGTATATTCAGAATATAAAGAAACACCGTTTTGAATCTTTGCTTATTTCTTTTATTTCCTCCTACTACCCACCAATCAAAAAGGCATTAGCAATTACCCATATTAAGGGTTCTTACTTGTTCATGGTTCCAACAGAACTGAAAACTCACTAGAAAGCTACCTTATTGGAATTTGCCTAATATTATTTGCCTTTTCTCAAGGCAATTTTCTTTAAAGATCTTTGAAATATTTTTGGATGGAATTTCATTCACTGAGTTTCCCTACAAAGTCCTATAGTCAGTGCTAACATCCTTTGAAGCTTTCAAAGGTCTGTTGAATCAATTGAAAGAGGAAAACACCTTTATATGAATCTACCTTTTCTTGATTTTGAAGATACTCTTTCAGCCTAGTGCACTATGGTTTGTCATTTAATTAACTCAGAGTTTCTTTTTCATGTTTATATGTGTCATGCTCATCTTCCATCACAGCTCGAAGACTAAGATGCCTTGGAGAGAGAATTCATTTATGTGGTATAAAACTCTAATGACCACATGTATTTAAACCAATATGACCATATTCTTTGTTCAATTTTCTGAGCAAAACTGTTTAAATAGAGCTCAAGCTGAGATGAATAAGATATTTATTGGTTTGCCTTACCCACATGTCATTACAAATGAGAGAAGATAAATTGCATTACACAAGTGAAATGAAACCAAATTATTTGTGATGACAAATCCATGGTTCGCTTACTTCTTACCTAATGTGTTAATAGAAACATTTTAAGTGAATAATCTCTGTGTGTACATATATAATATATACATGTATGTATATATGTATATGATTTGCTTTTTCTTTGTTGATCAAAAATAAAGGTTAATGTTGGTGAATTACCCACAAAATGGTGCACACTGTTCCTTTAAAAAAATCTCCAAGTTCTTATGCATTTTTAATTAATGAGCTGTGGAAATAAGTCAGAAAACTATTTCTGGAATTCAGGAAATTAAAAATATAATTAAGAGTAGATATGATAGTACTGATGAAAGATAGCATATCTTTCATCAAAGAGTAATTTTGCCTTTCAAATTTCTCTCCATCTATACACAATCAAATAAACTTTAAAAATTGGGAGAGAATAATAACCTGGCACATAGAAGATTGCTGCTTTTATAATCATCTGGCTGAAAAACATACAGAAACATGGAGGAGCTCTACTGAGTATAGAGGGACTATATGCTTATAGGATCAGCCTACATATGTAAGCAAGTTTGTACAACAAAAAAATCAATTGAAGTAGTTAAGAAAGGCATCTGCCTTCTCAACTATTTTTACTAAGGCATCATGGCTTAGAAGACAGGAAGAGAACTGGCAGAGAGAGGGTATTCCTCATGGCCTAACAATTTTACCCTTTTTGCAAGGGCTTATTCCTAAGCTTTTGTCTTCAATCTTCTCTTTGGTCTTTAAACACTCCTGATAAGTTATCTCAAAAACTTACACAGTTCTTCTCTATGAAAAAGAATCCTAAATTTACGTCCCCAAATTTCTTCTTACAATACTCCCTACCAGGCCCTCTTACAACGTAGGAGTCCATGCGTCACTATTTCTCACCACCACCTATATCCAAGTTATTGCCAATGTCTGCCAATTTTACCTGTGCAACATCTCTCTAATGAGGCCTTTTTTTTTTCTTTTATAACATTGCAACAACTCTACATTGCCTTACTCCTTAATTCTGCAGTCACCTGTTGGTGGGTTTACCTGTCCCAGGTCTCTCCCCTCACCAATCCACCCTCCATTCAGGCACCAAAGTGATTTCCTAAAATGCATATATGGTCATGCCATCCCCTATTCAAAACAAACAAACAAACAAATGCAATGTCTTCCTACTGCTTCAAGGAGCAAATTCAAAATGCTGTTTATCAGTCAAAGTCCTTCCTAACCTGGCCTCCTCCTCTCTTTCAAGTCTTCTCAGACCCTCCTCCCTAATATGTACTCTTTGGCCTAATGACACTGGCGTCCTCATGAACAAGACAATTCATGCTTGGCCACAGACATTTTCTATGGTTGTCCCCCATGGATAGAATGTTCATCACCCTCAACACTGACTACTGACCTCCCCAACTTCCTTTGAGTCCCAACTAAAAACTCACCTTCTACAAGAAGCCTCTCCAAACTCTCTTAATTCCAGTGTTCTATCTCTTTTAATACACCCCATGTAACATGTGCAGTGACCAGATCCAGTTAAACCATCTCATCAGACAAGGCTAAACCAGGCTGAGGGTAACTGACAAGCCTCCAAACTGTCAGGGAGTTAGGGGGACGTCTATCCCAAACATGTGAAGACTTTCACTGATGGAATGGGTGGATGAGAATATGTTGTTCCAATGGTTGCTGAAGCAGGTGCTATGGAGTGCTTCGAGCTTAGTCAGATATTGAAGATACCACTGTCATCCATTACATCCTAGGTCATTACCAGTTGTCCTGACTATTGTCTTATTTCCGTACTTTGATAACTCTGGAAGAAAGAATGAGGCTGACATCTTTGTGTAGCTGCCTCACTTAAATCCAAGTTAAGACATCACCCCATGAATTAATTGGTCCTCTTTGAAAATGAAGGAAATCTATTTCTGATTTATACTTTATATATCTTGCTTTGTGTGTATAGATATATTTTTTCTCGTATATTTTTTTAATTTTATTTTTCTATTAAGACTTTTTATTTTTAGTTTACAGCACACAGTTCCACATGATCCTGAATTCCAGGTTCTCTTCCTCTCCCTCCCCAAGATGGTATGGAATCCCATATATCTTCTACATATAACTTCACATTGAAATTATTTACACACAAGTCAAGTTGTAAAGAAGAATTATTACCAATGGAATGAATGAGAGAAGAAACAAAACCAAAAAAAAAAAAACCAAAACAAAACCAAAACAAAAATAGAAGAGAGAAAAGATAAAAAAACAAAAGAAAAAAAAAGGAGAGCAAACAGTTTGCCTCAATCTGCATTCAGTCTCCATAGTTCTTTCTCTGGATGGAGATGTCTCCTTCCTTCATGAGTACTTTGGAGTTGTCTTTGAGCCTTGTATTGCTGAGAAGAGCTAAGTCTATCAAGTTTAGACATCACAGAATCCATATATTTGTGGTTGTGTATAATGTTCTCCTAGTTCTGCTCCGCTCCCTCAGCACTCTTTCATGTAGATTTTTCCAGGTTATTATGAAGTCTGTATCTTTCCCATTTCTTATAGCACAATAGTATTCTATTACATTCATATAACACAACTTGTTCAGCCATTCCCCAATTGATAGACATCCCCTTGATTTCCAAGTCTTTGCTGCTACAAAAAGAGCTGCTATGAATATTTTTGTACATATGGGTCATTTTCCCACTTGTGTGATCTCCTTGGGATACCACCCTAGAAGTGGTATTGCTGGGTCAAAAGGTATGAACATTTTTATAGCCCTTTGGACATAGCTCCAAATTGCTCTCCAGCACAACTGGATCAGTTCACGACTCCACCAACAAGTGTAACAGTATTCCAATTTTCCTGCATCCTCTGCAGCATTTATCATATTCCTGTTTTGTCATTTTAGCCAATCTGACAGGAGAGATGTGGTACCTAAGAGCTGTTTTGATTAGCATTTCTTTAATCAGTAGTGATTTTGAGCATTTTTCCATATACCTATAGATATCTTTAATTTCTTTCTCTGAAAACTGGCTGTCATGTCCTTTGACCATTTCTCAAATGGGGAATGAGTTGTATTCCTATAAATTTGGCTCAGTTCCCTGTATTTTTTAAGGATAATGTCTTTATCAGAGACATTAGTTGTAAAGAGATTTTTTCCCAATTTTCTACTTTCCTCCTAATCTTTGTTGCATTGGCCTTTTTATACAAAAAACTTTTTAATTTAACATAATAAAAATTATCCATTTTGCATTTTGTATCTCTTGTTGTATCGTGAATTCTTTGCTTTTCCATAAATCTGATAGGTAAACTATTCCTTGCTCACCCAAATTGCTTATAGTATCAGCTGTTATTCAAAAATCATGAACCCATTTTGACTTTATTTTGTTACATGGTGTAAGATATTAGTCTATGCCCAGTTTCTGCCCTACCATTTTCCAATTTTCTCAGCAGTTTTTGTGAAAGAGTGAATTCTTAGCCCAGAAGCTGGCCTCTTTGGGTTTATCAAAGAGTAAATTGCTATAGTTGTTGACTTCTCCATCTTGTGTACCTATCCTATTCCACTGATCCACACCCATGTTTCTTAGCCAGTAGCAGGTAGTTTTGATGACTGCTGCTCTGTAGGACAGTTTGCTATCTGGTATGGCTAGGCCACCTTCTCTAGCATTTCTTTTCATTAATACCCTAGATATTCTAGACCTCTTGTTTTTCCAGATGAATTTAGTTATTATTTCGTTCAGCTCAGTAAAATAATTTTTTGGTAGTTCGATTGGTATGACACTGAATAGATATTTTAATTTAGGTAAAATTGTCATTTTTATTATATTAGGTCGGCTTAACCATGAGCAATTGATATTTTTGTGAAATAGTGAATTCTTAGCCCAGAAGCTAGATTCTTCGGATTTATCAAAGAGTAGATTGCTATAGTCATTGACAAATGCATCTTGTGTACCTAACCTATTCCAATGATCCATGACTCTGTTTCTTAGTCAGCACCAATTAGTTTTGATAACTGCTGCTTTATAGTACATTTTAATATCTGGTATGACTAGGCCACCTTCCCTCACATTTCTTTTCATTAATACCCTAGATATTCTAGACCTCTTGTTCTTCCAGATGAATTTTGGTATTACTTTATCCAGCTCTGTACAATAATTTTTGGTAGTTCGATGGGTAAGACACTTAACTAATAAATTAATTTAGGTAGAATTGTCATTTTTATTATATTAGGTCAGCTTAACCATGAGCAATTGATATTTTTCCATTTATTTAGATCTGGCTTTATTTGTGTGAAAAGTGTTTCATAATTATGTTCATATTGGCCCTGGGTTTGTCTGGGCAGACAGACTCCCAAATATTTTAATGTGTCTACAATAACTTTAAATGGAATTTCTCTTTCTATCCCTTGCTGTTAGACTTTGTTAGTAATGTATAGGAATGCCAAGGATTTATATGGGTTTATTTTGTGTCCTGCAAGTTTGCTAAAGTAGTTTATTGTTTCAAGTAGTTTTTTACTTGATTCTCTAGGATTATCTAAGTAAATCATCATGCCATCTGCAAGAAGTGATAATTTGGTTTCTTCTTTGCCTATTCTAATTCCTTCAATTTCTTTTTCTTCTCTTACTGCTACAGCTAATATTTCTAGTACCAAATTGAATAATAAGGGTGATAATGGGCTTCCTTTTTTCACCCCTGATCTTATTGGGAATGCATCTAGCTTATCCTCATTACAAATAAGGCATGTTGATGGTTTTAGGTAGATGCTGTTTATAATTTTAAGTAAGGCTCCATTTATTCCTATGCTTTCTAGTGCTTTTAATAGGAATGGGTGTTGTATTTTGTCAAAGGCTTTTTCTTCATCTATTGAGATGATCATATGGTTTCTGCTAGTTTTGCTGTTGATATGATCAATTATGCTGATAGTTTTCCTAATACTGAACCAGCCTTGAATTTCTGGAATAAATCCTGCCTCGTCTTAGTGTCTTATTCTCCTGATAAGTCACTACAATCTAAGGCCATAGAGATTTTTTTTTCCTAGGGAGTTCATTGATGACTTGCTCAATTTGTTTTTCTGAGATGGAGTTATTAAGGAATTTTACTTCCTCTTCTGTTAACCTGGGCAATATTTATTTTTGTAGATATTCATCCATATTCCTAAGGTTGTCAAATTTATGGGCATACAGTTGGGCAAAACAATTTCTAATTATTATTTTAATTTCCTCTTCTTTGGAGGTGAATTCACCCTTTTCATTTTTGATACTGGTAATTTGACTTTCTTCTTTCTTTTTTAATCAAATTAACCAAAGGTTTATCAAATTTATTGTTTTTTTTTACTTTTTCATAAAACCAGATCTTGTTTTTATTTATTAATTTAATAGCTTTCTTGATTGCAATTTCATTAATCTCTCCTTGATTTTCAGTATTTCTAATTTGGTATTTATTTGGGGATTTTCAATTTGTTCTTTTTCTAGCATTTTCAGTTGCCTGCCCAATTCGTTGATCTCCCTTTTCTCTATTTTATTCATGTAAGCATTTAGACATATAAAACTTGCCCTAAGAACTGCTTTTGCTGCATCCCATAAGTTTTGGTATGTTGTATAATTATTGTCATTCTCTTGAAAGGAGTTATTCATTGTTTCTATGATTTGTTCTTTGGTCCATTAATTCTTTAGAATCAAATTATTTAGTTTCTAATTAATTATGAGCTTATTTTTCCATGGTTCTTTGTTACAAATAATTTTTAAGCATCATGATCTGAAATGTATGCTTTGACTACTTCTGGCTTTCTGACCTGGATTGTGAGGTTTTTATGCCCCAGTACATGGTCAATTTTTGAATATGTGCCATGTACCATTGAGAAAAAAGTATATTCATTTATTCTCCATTCAGAACTCTCCAGAGGTCTGTCATATATGCCCTTTCTAAAATTCTATTCACCTCTATAACTTCTTTCTTGTTTATTTTGAAGTTAGATTTATCACGTTCTGAGAGGGGGAGGTTGAGGTCCCCCACTAGTATGATTTTGCTGTCTGTTTCTCCCTGTAACTCCCTTAACTTTTCATCTAAGAAATTACATGCTATACCTCATGGTCATATATGTTAAAAATGATATTGCTTCACTGTTTATGGTGCCTTTTAGCAGGATGTAGTGTCCTTCCTTATCTCTTTCAATTAGATCTATCTTTGCATTTGCTTTGTCTGATATTAGGATTGCTACTCGTGCTTTTTTTTTTTTTTACTTTAGCTAAAGCACAATGTATTCTACTCCAGCCTTTTACCTTTAGCCTGTGTGTATCCCCCTGTTTCAAATGTGTTTCTTCTAAACAGCATATTATAGGATTATGGTTTTTAATCCATTTTGTTACCTGCTTCCGTTTTATGGGAGAGTTCATCCCATTCACATTCACAGTTATGATTCCTATCTGTGCCTTTTTCTCCATCCTATTTACCCCCATTTATTCTGTTGTTTCTCCCCTTCTCCTTCCACTCCTCAAGAGAGTTTTGCTTTTGACCTCAGCCTTCTTCAGTTTACCCTCCCTCTTGAGTCTCCTTCCTTGTCTTACCCTTTTACCCTTGCTACTTCTTCCCTCCCTTCTGACCACCCCCCTGCCTTTTTTCCCCTTTCTCCTCCTACTGCCTGTAGGGCAAGTTAGATTTCTATACTTATAGGCATATGTTATTCCATTCTTGAACCAAATTCGATGAGAGTAAAGGTCAAATACTGTTTTTCTCCCTCCCTTCTTTCCCCCTATTATAATATGTTTTTGTGCCTCTTGATGTGATGTAATTTACCCTTTTCTACTGCCTCCTTACTTCTTCTCCCAGAACTATCCCTTTGTATCTCATAATTATATTTTTTCATTATATTGCTTATTTTATACTTATACCCACAGTTTATGAATATCCTTTTCAATTTTCATAAGTATACAATTCATAAGATTGACAATATATATATATATATATATATATATATATATATATATATATATATATATATATATATATATGTATAACATATACAAAAATAATCCTATATCAAGATGTAACTAATTAGCCTTTTTGATTAACTAGGGGTTTTTTCCCATTTACCTTTTTATGTTTCTCTTGAGTTTTGTATTTTGAGTTCAAATTTTCCATTGAGCTCTGGCCTTTTCATCAGGAAGGTCTGGAATTCCCTTATTTCACTGAATGTCCATCTCCTTGCCTAGAAAATTACCCTCAGTTTTGCTGGGTAGCTGATCCTTGGTTGTAGTCCAAGCTCCTTTGCCTTACAAAATATCATATTCCAATTTCTCCTGTCATTTAAGGTAGAAGCTGAAAGATCCTGCATGATAATAACTGGAGTTCCATGATATTTGATTTTTTTTTCTAGCTGCTTGCAGTATTTTCTCCTTGACCTGGTAGTTCTGGAATTTGGCTATACTATTTCTTGGAATTTTCAATTTGGGATCTTTTTCAGGGGATTATCAATGGATTCTTTCAATGATAATTTCACCTTCTGGTTCTAGGACCTCCAGGAAACTTTCCTTAAGGTTTTCATGGAAGATACTGTCCAAGCTCTTTTTTTGTCATAGGTTTCAGGTAGACCAATAATTCTTAGATTGTCTCTCCTGGATCTATTTTCCAGGTCAGTTGTTTTTCCAGTCAGATATTTCACTTTTTGTTGTATTTTTTCATTCTTTAGATTTTGTTTGACTGATTCTTGACTTCTCATAGAGTCGTTACGTTCTACTTGCCCCATTCTAATTTTTAATATTTTCATTTCTTCCTTTATCTTCTCTATCTCCAATTCCATTTGATTGATGTTAATTTTCAATGAGACATTTTCTCCATTTATATTCTGATTTCCCTTAACCAATTCCCCCATTTTACCTTTTAAAGATTTGTTTTCCTCATTGATTTTTTCCATTTTTTTACCTCCCTAATTTGGTTTTTAAAGTCCTCCTTGAGTTCTTCCAGGAATGCTTTCAGGTGTGGAGACCAGTTCACTTTCCTTTTTGAGGTTTCAGGTGGGTGTAGTGTCCATGCTGTCCGTTTTGGTCTTCCCTTTCCCCATAATGCGAATCAATCATCTTTGACTTCTTAACAGGTTTTTTCATGGCATTGTTTTTTTTTTTTTTTTTTTCCTGCTGGCTTTTAAAGTGGATCTGTATTTCTGAGGCTCTAGGGGCTCTGTCCCAAGTTTCTTGTGTTGGAATCTGTGGTTCTGCTCATTGGCTTTATGTTCTATGACCTGTGGTTTTGTGAGGTTTGGGAAAGGGATAATCTGGCTGCTGGGGTATCTCCTCTTCCCCAGGACTATTCTACAGAATGGGTAGGCTCAGTTCTTCCCTGTGCTGGTGTCTGCCACTTCTCCTGGCTGTGCAAAGCCCTTTCTGGGCTCCTGGCATTGACATATGTTAGGTCCACCCCCTGGGGCTCAATTTCTCTCATTCTGTTGAGGTGAGAGCTGCTGGGATACCTCTCTTCCTGCACTAGTCTCCTTCTGCCACCACAGGAAGGGCCCTCTCCCCCACTTCTCTCACTACTGAAGCCCCCCTTCTGGCTCCTCTGTTTCTCCTTCAGCATTTTTCTCTGCGTCTATTCAAGGGAGGGGTAAAAACCATTTTACCTCCACATCATGGTTCCCAGAAGTTCAAGAAGGTGAGTTTCAAACCTTTAGATGGTGGATTGGAGGCCTCTGTGCTAGCTGCTCCCGTGGCTGCAGGCTCTGTGCTCCAACAGACTGCTGCCTGTCCTGGGCTGAGAAGCCTGGGGCCTAATCACAGCAGCTGTAGCCAGTACTTCCTCCATGGGCCTGTTCCTGCTCTGGCGTTTTGCTCACCTAGCACTCTCCCAGACCTGCATGCCAGCTGGATTCCTCTGCTGTTCTAGGTTGGTTTCATCTGCTGCCATTCTGCATCCCTGGTGCTCCTACCCCTCTCAGTCTACTAATGGCTTCCAACATTCTCAAATCTGCTCAGATTCACTTTTTCAGATGTCTCTGACAAAATTTGTTAGAGAGCTCTGGTAATTCCTTCATTTCACAGCTCCATCTTGTCTCTGCCCCACATGACTTGATATATTTGTCTACATGTTGTCTCCCCTATTAAATTGTAATCTTCTTGAGGGCAGGGACTGTCTTTTGCCTCTTTATCCCCAGCACTTAGCAGAATTCCTGCCACTTGTGGATGTTTAATAAATGTCTGTTCATTGATTTATTAATTGATTATAGTTTACAAATACCTTGCTAGACATTATGACTTAATTCTCTTATAAGTATCTCAAACTTAACATGACCAAAATGGACCCATTTTTTCCCTACCTCATCTTTCTTCCAGCTGCCTGATTTCTGCTGAGGGCACCACAACCTTTCAATCATCTATATTCACATCCATGGGTTCAACCTCAACTCTTCCCTTTAGCTCACACCCAGTATCCTAACTCCACAACATCCCTGTGTCTGTCCTCTTCTCTCCCTCACGGGGCCACTCCCTGTCTAGTCATTAAAACCATATGGACATACTATTACAGTTGTTTACTAATTGGATTTCCCTGCCTCCAATCTCTCTTTTATTTCTAATCTGTGCTCTCCATAGCTGCAAAATTGTTATTTGTAAATCCTAATTCTGACCAATCACTGTTCTACTTGAGAACATTCAGTGTGGTTTTTAAATTTCCTCCAGGATAAAATGTAAAACCTTGTGTTGACTGTATATTATACATTACAATATAGTTCCAATTAGAACTGCCAAAACTGTTAGGTTTTCAGATCCCATCTTTGTTACTTCATATGTATATTTGGACAATCACTTAATCCCTGTGGATCTTAGTTATGCCAAATGAAAACTTAAGGAGCTTGACTAGATTGTTTTACATGTATCTTCTAGCTCTGACACTATATCCTTTTCTATATTCATTTCACTAGAGCATTGCATTCTCTAGTCAAACCAGTTTTCCTATAATTCCTTATAAACTACATTATAACTCTTTGTCTTCGCACAATATCCCCACCCCTGGATTCTTCTCCCTCCTCAACTCTTCTCTTGGACTCCTTAGCTTCCTTCAAAGCTCCACAAATATCTCCTTCCCCTCCTATATCAGGGCTTTTCTGATCTACACAGTATTTATTGACATTTCTTGAAAGCAGTTTATATTTTCTTTGATTTAAAAATAAAATATTTACCCATCTACATGTTTTTACCCAATAGAATCTAAGAAGTTTGAGGGCAGAGGTTGCTTTGATACTTTGTCTTTCTATGTCCAATTTCTAGCACAAAACCTGACTCATAGAAGATGTTTAAAATGATTAGGGGATGGATAGGAAATTGTAATTATGGATCTGGGAAAACCATTCCAATTTGACTAAAATAATGGCACTTTTAGATTATAAAATTTTAATTTCCTCTTTGATCTACACTTGTCTTCTAGACTTCAAAATTATGTCTTAGGGGCTATGACATTCTGAAACTTTCCTCAGAACTCAGAGCTCCCTTGATCAGGAACTTCCAAACACACCTGTGGCTCATTCACTCTTGATTCCTTTTCTGGGTAAAACCTTTGCTCCCACTCATGACTTCCTCTCAGGGCCTCCATCTTGTGGAGAGGCTTAGGCCTTCCTCCTTCTTCTGCCTCTCTGCTGGATTTCTAGATTTCCAAATCATATGTTCATGATGGGTACCTTTATCTCTGCACTGCCTCAACCAGCACCCTTTTTATCACCTTTTCATGTGTTTTCTTTCCATTTAGAATATCAGCTCCTGGAAGTCAAGTGCTGTCTTTCTTTTTGTTTCTATTACTTTGTCCCTGCTACATAGCAAATACTTAATAAAGGCTCATTTCCTTCATATCTGCCCACCAAATCATTTTAGCATTTTCAATTGTATTTAAAATGGCCTTTATTAGCTCCATATTATTAGCTGTCATAATCTAAGAGAGCCTTGCTTCAATGCGTTGAGTTTATAATTGTTCTAGAAAATTATTGTTTTTTTAAAGGAAATCCATACCAGTTAAAGCAATAAGTGTTTTCATTTTCATTCCATTTTTCAAGGATTCTGGGTGTGTTGCTGTTTCTTGGTTGTAGTTGATCGACCTACAGCTGGCTAGCATCATTCTAGAAGAGAATCTTCTATGTAATTTAATTGGAGGACAAGATTGTACATTTGAAACTTTCATACACACTGTCTGATATGCATTAATTAGCTTGTAAAGGTTTTTATTCCTATTCAGTTGCCTTTTGTTTGAAGATGCCGACACTTTGCTTTCTGTTAGTCAGACTTTCATTATTATTAATATTATTGTTACCATTAGGGAAACCAGGGTAAACTTCCTGGGACAAGCTGTGTGATCAGGGACAAATTCCTTCACCTGTCTAAGCCCTAGTTTCCTCTTCTATTAAATGAGAATTAGACTACCTAAAATGCTAACCTCCGAAACTGTTGTGAGGGCCTCAGGAGATGCCTTGCAAATGGGAATGCCTCTTGGAGATGGTGATAGTAGTGGTCTTTTCTTCAGTCATTTTCAGTTGTGACTGATCCTTTGTGACCCCATTGGGGAGTTTCTTGGCAGAGATATTGCAGAGGTTTTGTCATTTCCTCCTACAGCTCATTTTACAGATGAGGAAACTGAGGCAAACAGGGTTAAGTGAATTGCCCAGGGTCAGACAGATAGTAAGTATCTAAGGCCAGATTTCAACTCAGGAAGATGAATCTTGCCTAGTATAGATGTGGCACACTGTCCACTGTGCTAACTAGCTGCCTTAGGAATGTTTTTATCATTGTTATAATGTAGGAAAGTAAGGGAAAAATGACCAGTGTGCTTAGTTTTCTTGTTTTTATTGTTGATTTCATAGGTTTTTTGTTTTTGTTTTTTGCAGGAGGGAAGGCAGGGCAATTGGGGTTAAGTGACTTACCCAAGGTCACACAGCTAGTAAGTGTGTCAAGTGTCTGAGGCCGGATTTGAACTCAGGTCCTCCTGACTCCAGGGCTGGTGCTCTACTCACTATGCCACCTAGCTGCCCCAATTTCAGAGGGCTTTGATAAGAAAAGAAGGAAATATCTAGAATGTTGTTTAGCAACCATGTTGGGCTCCAGTGAGATACTATTGAGGATGTCTAGGTATTGTTCTCTGAAGCTAATGCTCCTTTCTTTTACTATGGTAGAGGCCCGATTGCTTGATGCTTTTATGTGCTGCATTTGTTTCTAATTCTTCTCAATTAATCTGTTTTTGTTTTTCTCTGTCAACAAGTCAGTCAGCAAGGGTTTTTAAAAAGTGCCTCCTATGTGCTCAGTGCTAGGGTTTCAAAAAAGGCAAAGGATAGTCCCTGCAGTCACCAGCTCAATGATGAGAAAAGATGTAAACAATGAAGTGCAAACACCATGTATACAGGCTAAATTGGAGACAGTCAATAGAGGGAAGAATCTAGCATTAAGGGTGATCAAGAAAGGCTTCTCAGAGAAGCTGGGATTGCAGCTGGGTATTTAAGGAAGCCAAGACATGGAGAGGAGGGAGATCTTTCTAGCCCTGGTGAAGAACCAGTGGAAATGTAGGGAGTTGGGAGGTGAAGTATTTTGTTTGAGGACTGGAAAGTAGGCCACCATCAATGGCATACACATTAAGCATAAGGAAGTAATTTGTAAGAAAGGAAAGGTTGGAGAGGCTAAGATATGAAAGGCTTTGAAAACCAGCAGACTTTATCCTGAAGGTAAGAAGGAGAATCTGGATTTTATCGAATAACGGGTGGTGACAGGTTAAGAGCTAATCATTAAGAAGATCAATTTGACTGTTGAGCTGATGAAGGATGGGTGTGGGAGAGACTTGTGTTAGGGAATTCAGCCAACAGACTATTGCCATAGTCCATATGTGATGTGATGAGGGCCTGCTCCTGGGTGCTCACAACGTTACAGAAGAGAAAGAGGTATGTCAGAGAAACATTTCAAAGGTAAAATCAGAGGGACATTTTATTGGATGGGGTGGGAGTGAGGAAGAGTAGAGGTGATGGGATCACATACTGTCACGAAGGTTGTGAGCTAAGGTGACTGGAAGCATGGTGGTGACTTTAGAGTATCAGGAAAGCATGGGAGGGAAGGGGAGTAGGGGAAATTGTTAGTTCAGTTTTGAAATTGTTTACTCATTGAGCTTTTGGTGGGTAGAGCTTTGAGCTCTTTGTGATCTGACAGCCAAATAAAGTCTATCAGAATGAGCACAGCATTTAGAGATACAGCTCCAAGCAATAAGGAGGTGATATTTGAACTCTCCTCTCCACTGGTCAGAACACAGCTAGAATATTCTATTTACTTCTTGGTGCCATATTTTAGGCATTTTGAGACTGATATGCTAGTAGCTATTCTAGAGAAGGGCCATCAGAATGGTGAAAGGCATTGTATTCATGTCACCAATGTTTCCCCTGAAGGATTTGGAGATGTACAGGTATTTATCCAGGAGAAGAGAAGATTCAAGGATAAGGGAGGCAGAGGTAAAAGCTGTAGAGAACTGTACTTGATAGGCAGTTTTGATAAAAGCAGTACCACACCACAAAAATCAATCAATTTCATTTTTTTTCTCTTTTGTTAAAAATAATAGCCTTGATTTCTATAAATCCAATGTTGAGATTTGTTCTTCTTGACTATGTATATACATTACAAGGATTTGCTTTCCTTTCTTATCTTTTTTTTTCATCCATAGGAGGGTTGAAAGAAAACTGATCTTTGTGTATAGAAAATAAATTTAAATAAGCTAAGTACATTATATGTAATTTCAATATATACTGTTTTTATATCTTGAATTTAGACCCTTTCACAATTGAACATCTTTTGCCAAGTAGAATCTTTTGTACATTTGAACTTAGTCCATATTCCTACTTTAAGATAATAATTAATGATAATAATAAGATTTATAAGGTAATTCAAAATTTACACACAGAATCCAATTTGTTTTTATTACCACCAAGAGAATGTATGATCCCTTAAGTACAGAGACTATTTAAATCTTTGTTTTTGCTGTTGTTTGTTTGTTTTCTTCTGAGTAGTTATCCCAAAACTTGACACATAGTAATCATTTAAGAAATCATGTTGATTTATATATATATATATACATATATATATATATATATTTTATTATTTGAATGTTCAACAATGTTGGAAAGTAGATGTTTCAGGTGGTTTAAGGCATACCTTGCAGATGTAAGGCATAATTTAGAGCCTCCCCCATGGTCAGAAGGCTAGCAAAAACAGTCAGGTTATGAACGCAAATCTTGTTGGAACTCTTATACTCTCTCCACCATGTTAAAGGGCAATTCATGAATTTCAATTTCTAGTTAGACAGACAGAGAGAGAGAGAGAGAGAGAGAGAGAGAGAGAGAGAGAGAGAGAGAGGTGGGGGGGGGAATATTCTGAACGCATTGCCAAGAATTTATAGTTTTATAGTTTTATTTCCTTCTTTTAACAGGCATGTTAACTCATGCCAAAAGTGGTTCAACAACTTGGCCAAAGTCACACCTCTATGAAAAGGCAAAGGGTAGAACTAGAACTCTGGTCTCCAGACTTTTTCAAGAGTCTATCCCATTTCCTATCACCTAGGCTTCCATCTTCCCTCTTTCAATTTCCAGAAGTAGGTAACTGTTCAATAAAAAATGGAGGAATTTCCCGGACTTCATATTCTCTCTCTCTCTCTCTCTCTCTCTCTCTCTCTCTCTCTCTCTCTCTCTCTCCCTCTCTCTCAAATGGACCCAAAATTCCATGGATACACAAAATATGTGTTAGTACATGCTCATAGAGGCTCCTAAAACCCAGTGGTATACACAAGATACAGTAGCTAATGAGAATAGATTAATGTACGAATGCTAATCACTGACATGGGAAGCTAGGTGGCATAGTGAAAAAAATATTAGACTTGGAATCAGGAAGGCTTATGTTCATGAGTTCAAACACAGCCTCGGGCAGTTATTAGCCCTGTGTCTCTTGACAAGTCATTTAACCCTGTTTGCCTGAGTTTCTTCATTTGTACATTGATCTGGAGAAGGAAATGCCAAATCACTGCAGTATCTTTGCCAAGAAAACCCCAATATGGCATCAGAAAGAGTCAGACACAACTTAAATGATTAAACAACAACTACAACAACAAAACAACTGACATCCATCCTGATTTTCCCAGGCCACTAAAAACAAAATGAAACATGCAGCATTTGCTTTGTGTACGAGTGTGTATGGGTGTGTGTTTATACTTGTTTATATTTGTATGTGTGTGTACTTAATCCACATATATGTTCAATAGAGGACTAAGCTGATATCCATGTGTATTACATTAGTCTGTCAGAGAAACTATGGTCTTTGAGCTGATGGGCAGGAGGCAGCCAGATAATTTGGCTCTTGCTGCAGTTGAATAGAAATTGATGTACTGAGAAGATTTACCTTAAGTTGAGAGATCATCTCAGAGCATCAGACAGTGGGATGAGGTTGCTTGCAGAAATCCAGCCAATACTCGAACTGAGATTAGGCATTGACAGTAGATGATATTATCTGTACTTTAAAATAGAAGAACAAACATGAGATCAAGTTGGCATCAAAATTGATATAAGCATCCTAGGGAGCTTCGTGATATGTACAGTACCAGAGAACATACAGACCATAGGAATAATAACGCCCGACAATGACAACAACAACAGCTCCGGCTTGGATGATGTTATAACACTTAGGGAGCACTTTGCTTCCAACAATCCTTTGATGTCAGTAAGTCAGGTTTTATTATCTCTTCACTATTTGTGACCTTACTTATGTTCCCCTTTGTACCTAGGAAATTTTTGTTTTAATTTAAATTTTTTTCTTATCTTCAAGCTCTCTTTATCTCCTTATTGTTTCAACGATACAAACAAACATGCCCAGACCACCATCATGTTTAAAATTTATCTCTGAATCCTGCAATTATCTCGAGTTTTCATCCACTAGTTCTCCTTTCTTTCATATCCCACACTGCTTAATCCCAACTTCCTCACATCCCATCTCTCAACTCCTTGAAATCTGGCTGCTGATCCCTTCATTCAAAAGAAAAGGAATACACTGTGTTTTTTTTTCTTAAGTTCTTTTTTTTCTCTTTTTTATTTAATGTATTTAGTTTTCAGCATTGATTTTCACAAGAGTTTGAATTGCAAATTTTCTCCCCATTTCTAACCTCCCCCCACTCCAAGATGGCATATATTCTGGTTGCCCTGATCCCCAGTCAGCCCTCCGTTCTGTCACCCCACTCCCCTCCCATCCCCTTTTCCCTTCCTCTCTTGTAGGGCAAGATAAATTTCTACATCCCATTGCCTGTGTATCTTATTTTCTAGTTGCATGCAAGAACCATTTTTTTTTTGTTTTTGAACATCTGATTTTAAAACTTTGATTTCCAAATTCTCTCCCCTCTTCCCTTCCCACCTACACTCCCTAAGAAGTCAAGAAATTCAACATAGGCCACATGTGTATCATTATGTATAACCCTTCCACAATACTCATGTTGTGAAAGACTAACTATATTTTACTACTTCAGAACCTATCCCCCTTTATCCATTTTTCTCCCTTCACCCTGTCCCTTTTCAAAAGTATTTGTTTTTGATTACCTCCTCCCCCATCTGCCCTCCTTTCTATCATCCCCCCTTTTTATCTTCTTCCTCCTTCTTTCCTGTGGGGTGAGATACCCAATTGAGTGTGTATGGTATTCCCTCCTCAGGCCAAATCTGATGAGAGCAAGATTCACTCATTCCCCCTCACCTTCCTTCTCTTCTCTTCCTACAGAACTGCTTTTTCTTGCCACTTGTATGTGAGATAATTTACCCCCTTCTATCTCTTCCTTTCTCCCTCTTTCAATATATTCCTCTCTCATCTTTTAATTTGATTTTTTTAAGATATCATCCCTTCATCTTCAACTCACCCTGTGCCCTCTCTCTCTCTCTCTCTCTCTCTCTCTCTCTCTCGCTCTCTCTCTCTCTCCATATATATACATATATATATATATACATACATACACATATACATACATACACACATACACACACACACACACACACACACACACACACACACACACACATATATATATATATATATATATATATATATATATATATATATATATATATATATATATGCATATTCCCTTCAGCTACCTTAATACTGAGGTCTCATGAATCATACACATCATCTTTCCATGTAGGAATGTAAACAAAACAGTTCAACTTTAGTAAGTCCCTTGTGCTTTCTATTTCTTGTTCTTTTTCTTGATTACCTTTTCATGCTTCTCTTGATTCTTGTGTTTGAAAGACAAATTTTCCATTCAGCTCTGGTCTTTTCACTGAAAAAGCTTGAAAGTCCTCTACTTTATTGAAAATCCATATTTTGCCTTGGAGCATGTACTCAGTTTTGCTGGGTAGATGATTCTTGGTTTTAATCCTAGCTCTATTGACCTCCAGAATATCGTATTCCAAGAGCTTCAATTTGTCAATGTAGAAGCTGCTGGATCTTGGGTTATTCTGATTGTGTTTCCACAATACTCAAATTTTTTCTTTCTGCCTGCTTGAAATATTTTCCCCTTGATCTAGGAGCTCTGGAATTTGGTGACAACATTCCTAGGAGATTTGTTTTCGGGATCTATTTGAAGAGGCAATCTGTGGATTCTTACAATTTCTATTTTGCCCTGTGACTCTAGAATATCAGGGCAGTTCTCCTTGATAATTTCTTGAAAGATGATATCTAGGCTCTTTTTTTGATCATGGCTTTCAAGTAGTCCAATAATTTTTAAATTGTCTCTCCTGGTTCTATTTTCCAGGTCAGTGGTTTTTCTAATGAGATATTTGACATTGTCTTCTACTTTTTCATTCCTTTGGTTCTGTTTTATAACATCTTGATTTGTCATCAAGTCACTAGCTTCCACTTGCTCCAATCTAATTTTTAAGGTAGTATTTTCTTCGGTGGTCTTTTGGACCTCCTTGTCCATTTGGCTAATTCTTCTTTCAAGGCATTCTTCTCCTCATTGGCTTTTTGGAGCTCTTTTGCCATTTGAGTTAGTCTATTTTTTAAGGTGTTGTTTTCTTCAGTATATTTTTCAGTATTTTGGGGGTCTCCTTTAGCAACTCATTGACTTGTTTTTCATGGTTTTCTTACATCCCTCCCGTTTCTCTTCCCAATTTTTCCTCTACTTCTCTAACTTGCTTTTCCAACTCCTTTTTGGGCTCTTCCATGGCCCGAGACCAGTTCATGTTTTTCTTGGAGGCTTTTGTTGTAGGCTCTTTGACTTTGTTCCCTTCTTCTGGCTGTATGTTTTGATCTTATTTGTCACCAAAGAAAGATTCCAAAGTCTGAGACTTAATCTGGGTGCATTTTCACTGCCTGGCCACATTCCCAGACAATTTACTTGACCCTTGAGTTTTTCTTTGGGGTACGACTGCTTGTTGAGTAAAGAGTACTGTGTTCCAAGCTTGGGGGGATATGCTGTTGATTTCAGAGCTATTACAGCCAGCTCTACCACATCAGTCCTCCTCCTTCCCCAAGAAGTGCCAACCCAGACTGGACTCTGCACTCCTGCTCTGATCCACCACTTAATTCCTCCTGCCAGGTGGGCCTGGGGCTGGAAGCAACTGTACGTGTAGTTCTGTAGCTGCCCCACTTCCACTGTCCCTGGGGCAGTGGCTGAACCTCGAACTCTATCACCCTGTCCCCAGCAACTTTTCCCAGTAACCTTCTCTGTTATCTTTGGTGTTTGTGGGTTGAGAAGTCTGGTAACTGCTGCAACTCACTGATTCAGGGCACTAGGGCACACTCTGCCCGGCTCCTGGTTTGGTTGGTCCACTCTGCCCACAGTGGGCTCTGCTCCACTCTGCTCCGCTCCCAGATCCGTGATGGATAGACCTTACCCAGAGACCATCCAAGCTGTCCTGGGCTAGAGGCCTGCTTCCCTCTGCTATTTTCTGAGTTCTGCAGTTCTTCTCTGTTGTCTTTGGTGTTTGTGGGTTGAGAAGTGTGGCAACTGCCACAGCTCAATGATTCAAGGTGCTAGGGCACGCTCCACCCGGCTTCTGGTCTGATTGGTCCGTGCTGCTCCGCGGGCTCTGCTCCGCTCCCAGTTCCCTGTGTGAAAGACCTCACCCAGCAACCATCCAGGTTGTCCTGGGCTAGAGCCCTGCTTCCCTCTGCTATTTTGTGGGTTCTGCAGTTCTAGAATTGATTCAGAGCCATTTTTATAGGTTTTTGGAGGGACTTGGTGGGGAGCTCATGCTAGTCCCTGCTTTCCAGCCACCATCTTGGCTCCAACCCCTCTTTTTCTTCATTTCTTAATTGATAAATCCAATAACTTTATCTGTCCTTATCCATCCTGACCTCTTGTTACCCAATCTCTGATGAGGTGGCTTTTTTCTTCTCCAAAATTAACACATCTAAATGTACCATTGTCCCCACTCTTTCTTTTCCTCGATACCACTTTCCCACCATCACACTCACATTTCAAACTGCAATATCTATCTATACATTCCCTTTCTGATTTGTGGTGCAGTTGTTAGAGAGCTGAAACTGGAATCACGGAATCTTGAGTTTAAATCATTCCTCAGTCACCAACCAACTTTCTGACCCTCGGCTAGTGTCTTAACAGCTTTTCCTCAGTTTGAATAATAGCACCTACCACCAAGGGTGGTATAAAAATGGGAATACAAAGGCAAAATAAAAGTGAGATGCTATCTGTTACTTGCTTTGCAAAACTTAAAGCACTATATAACTTCTAGATAATGTTATTAGTTTTTTTTTTGACCTTGCTTATAAAAATGCCAAAGTCATTCTTAGGTGCTTATTGCATCCAATCATCACCACAAGCAATCATTTTAGATCTCAGAATACTCCCAGATAATGAACAAACAAGCAAACCAAAGCTGGGAATATTCATTCCCTCCTTTTACTCACCTTTTATTCACTCATCAACCTTTTACCATCTTCATTTTGACCTCATCATTCCACTGAATAAACTGTCTCCAAAACTCCCAGTAATCTCTTCTTTGGTGTATCTCATGGCCTTTTCTGAGTCCCCATCCTTCCTGATGTCTCTGCTGCATTTGACAGTTAAGCAAATCTTCCTCATGAATTGTCTGTCCTCTCTGGGGTTTCGTGTCATTGACTGCTTTCCTGTTTTTTCTTCTCCATGTCTGACTACTCCTTTTACCTCTCTTTTTTTCGCTTGTATGATTATGCACGTCTTATGCCATAACTGTAAAGTGGCAGGTAGGTTGTGCAATGGTTAGAGTGCCAGGGTGAGAGACAGGAAGACTCATCTTCCTGAGTCCAAATTTGGCCTCAGACACTTACTAGATATGTGACCCTGGGCAAGTCACTTAACCCTGTTTGCCTCAGTTTCCTCATCTATAAAATGTGCTGGAGAATAAAATGAAAGAGTTGGTCATGACTGAAAGAACAGAAAAAGACCCCAACAGTGGCTGTAACCTGAGGCTCCCTCCTAGTCTCTCTTCTCACTCCAATCTCTGAGTTACACAATCATTCCCATGTGTTCAAATATTTTCAATCAATGTGTATGTCTCCTATATCTTCCTATCTATTCACCTTGCTCTGTAGCTCTAGTTCTCAATTACCAACTTTCCATTAGATCTCTCAAGCTAGATATGCCATAGATATCTTAAACTCAACATTGCCAAAAGTGATCTCATTATCCTCCCAAACCTACCCCTCTTATAAACTTCCTACCATTTTAATGGGGCATCTAAGTGGAACAGTAGAGTGCAGGGCCTGTAGTCAGAGTTTGAATCTGACTTCAGATAGTTATGAGCTCTGTGACCCAAAGTTTCCCCATCTATAAAAGTGGCTAGAGAAGGAAATGGCAAACCATTCTTACATCTTTGCCAAGAGAAGTATCAAGAACAACAGCCCCATTGTTCCAGGACCCTAGTTTTACAATCTTATACTTAACATGAACTCTTTCGTATATTTTCCCTCCCTTCCCTGTTCACTAAGTTAGTAAATCTCAGTGAATCTGCTGAACATCCGCAAATATGTCTCATAACACATCTCTTCTTAAAATCCAACTAGTTCGAATGCTATCATGAAGTCATGAAGTCACATGTAGTTCATAAATGAACAACAAAAATAACCTGCTCTTTGTTCTCTTTGCCTCCTGTCTCTCCCCTCTTCCATGTAATCTCCTGTCAGATGCAAACTTCATATTCCTATCTATTTCCAGTCATCCATCTCACTCTGCTGGTAATGATGCTTCTCCGAATTCCCAATACATAATATACTGTGTGTGTGTGCGTCTGTGTCTGTGTATGTTTGGATGCCAAAGATCTTCACAATCTTGCTCCTATCTATGTCTATAGATTGACTTCAGTATTCTTCTCCACACATCCTTTACCTCCTAGGGGACAAATCTATTAGCTATATCTGTATTTTAAGGTTATTTAAAATATTTTTTTTCATATAATATTTCCCAATAACATGTAAAAAATTAGACAATTGTTTTTAAATGATTAAACCCATGCCCCTACCGACTCCTTGAGAAAGCAAGCACTTTGATTTTAATAATATATGCAAAGGTATGGTAAACATATGTATTACCCATGATTCAAAAGAAAATACAAACAAAATGAAATAATACAAATATTTTAAAGTATTCTTTAGTATTCATTCAGAGTTCATAAGTTCTCTCTCCATAGATGAATATCATTTTTTTTTTCATGGGTCCTCTGGAATTGTCTCTGACAATTGACTTGATCAGAGTATCTAAGTCTTTCAAAGGATCATCTTTACAATATTGCTGTTATTGGATACAGTGTTTGCCTGGTTCAAATTACTTCACTTTACAGGAGAGCATATAAATCTTCCCTTTTTACTGAAGACATCCTTCTTCTCATTTCTTATAGCACAAGAAAATTCTATCATTATAAAAATTATCACTTGTTCAGCCATTCTCAATTGATTGGCTTCTGTTCCATTTCCAATTCTTAGCCACTATAAAAAGCTGCTATTTGTATTTTTTGTGCAAACATGTACTTTCCTCTTTTTTGATCTTCTTAGGATAAATTCCTAGTAGTAGTAATGCTAGGTTAAAGGGTATGCGGTTTTATAGCTCCTTGAACAAAGTTCCATATTTTTCTCCAAAATGTTTAAACTGGTTCACAACTTCACCAACAATGCATTAGAGTCCCAGCTTTTCCGCATTCCCTCAAGCATTTACCATTTTGTGTCATGTTAACCAATATAAGAAATGTGAGGTGATATCTCAGAGTTGTTTTAATTTACATTTTTCTATTCTATGGCTATTTAGAACATTTCCTCATAGAACTTTTGATGGCTTTGATTTCTTCTTCTGAAAAGTACCTGTCTATATCCTTTGTCTATTTAGGGAATTGGTCTTGGGCAGCTAGGTGGTGTAGTAGATAGAGCACTAGGTCTGTCTCAGACACTTCCTAGCTGTGTGACCCTCAGAAATTTATTTAATCCTATTTACCTCAGTTTCCTCATGTATAAAATGAGCTGCAGAAGTAAATGACAAATCATGTCAGTATCTTTGCCTAGAAAATACCAATGGGGTCAAAAAGAACCAAACACAACTAAAAAACAAATGAATCACAAAAAGAAAGGCTCTTATCTTTATAGATTTGTCTCAGTTCCCTACATCTTTTAGAAATGAACCCTTTGTCAGAAAAAAAAAGTGTTCCAATATTCCCCAGTTTCCCATTTGCTTCTAATTTTGGCTGCATTAGTTTAGTTTATACAAACCCTTTTTAATTTAATGTAATCAAAAGGATCATTTTACATCGTGTAATACAATCTGTCTATTGTTTGATCATAAACTTTTCCCTTATCCATAGATCAGAAAAGTGTATTTTCGATGCTCCCTGATTTGTTTGTGATATTAATTTTATATCTAAAATATTTATCCATTTTGATCTTATCTTGGTGTATGATGTCAGATGATGCTCTATGCCTCCTTTCTGTCAAACTACTTTCCAGTTTTCCCATATGTATCAACTGTTGAGTGCTTACCCTAAAAGACTGGATTTTGCAGTTTACCAAACACTAAATTATTATGTTCATTTACTACAGTATATTGAAAACCTAATCTCTTCCACTGACCCACCACTCAATTTCTTAGCCAGTA
Source organism: Trichosurus vulpecula (assembly GCF_011100635.1). Classification (NCBI taxonomy): domain Eukaryota; kingdom Metazoa; phylum Chordata; class Mammalia; order Diprotodontia; family Phalangeridae; genus Trichosurus; species Trichosurus vulpecula. The sequence goes on along the minus strand of NC_050576.1, from coordinate 5,407,383 downwards.
TCAGATTTTTTGGATAATTACCGTTTTAATATAGTTTAAAATCTGCAACTGCTAGGCTTTCTTCCTTAACATTTTTCTCCCATTGATTGCCTTGATATTCTTGATCCTTTTCCTTCCATGAGAATCTTATTGATAGCTTTTTCTAGCTCTATAAAATAATTTGTTGGTAGTTTGGTTGTTATGGCACTGAAAAAGTAAGTTAACTTAGGCAGAATTGTCATTTTGATAATATCGGCTTGACCTACATGTTTATCCATTTGTTTATATCTATCTCTAGTTGTGTGAAAAATCTCTTGTAATTGTGTTGATATTATACCTGGGTTTGTCTTAGTAGGTGGACTCTCAAGTATTTCATACTGGTTGCAGTTATTTTAAATGGAATTTATTTTTTTGCTTCTTGCTGCTGAGTTTTGCTGGTAGCATACAGAAATGCTAATGATTCATATGCTCATTATATAACTTGCCACTTGGCTGAAGTTATTAATTGTTTCATCTACTTTTTTAGTTTATGCTATAGATTTCTTTGCATATACAATCATATCTGCAAAGAGTGATTTTTTTTACATAATTCTATTTTTATTCCTTCAATTTATTTTTATTGTCTTTTTATATCTAGTATTGAATGATAGTGAGAATAATGGTCATCTTTGTTTCACTTTCGATCTTATTAGAAACACTTCAATTTTTTTTAGATTGTCTTATGGTCTGAAAAGGCATATTTGTTATTTCTGCTTTTCCGATGGGGAAGAACCAAAATGGTTGAGTGAAGGCAGGACTCATCCAAATCCCTTAAAATAACTTTAAAAAGTGACTCTGAACAAATTCTAGAGTGGCAGAACCCACAAAAAGACAAAGTGATGAAGATTTCCAGCCTAAAACAACCTGGAAGGTCAATAGGAAAAGTCTGTTACTCCAGGTTGAGAGAGGAGTGCAGTACAGTGCAGTCAAGTGAAAGCTTTGCCACTGTAGATGTGGCCACAGCAAAGTCAGAGCAGACCGCCAGGGATTGAATGACTGGACCCTGTCATAGTTTCCACACTTTTCAGCCCACACACGCCAGAGTCAACTTAGAAGGTTAGCAGGAGTCTGTCAGACCTGGGTGAGAGAGAAGGGCAGTCCATCACAGGGTATGTCAATATAGCCCAAGCTCCGACAAACCAGGAGCAGGCCTTGGGAGGGCCTGAATTGGCAGCAACAGTGGTGGCACCTGCTCTTAGAGCTATCAGTCTACAGATAGAATGTTTGAAAGTCACCTAAAAAGACTTCTAGGAGTCAAGATGGTGGAGTGAGTAGGAAGTTGCTCTCACCCTCCCTTATTGACCCAGAAAAACCCAGAGAATATTGCCCCAGGAAAAAAACCTGAAATAGTGGACCCAGTAGTAAGATGAGGGGTAGCAGTCTCTTAGGTCAGGAGGTTGTGGAATTAACAGGAAATATCCCTCTTTCTGTGGTTGAAAACGAGCAGTACAGAATGGAATATGTCCCTCTAAGGGCCACCTCAGCAGACCAGCTGGAGACACTGAGCCACAGGGTGGTGGAGCAGTCAAGCACCAACACCAGGCACACATCAGCAAACACCACCATATCCAGCTCAGCACCAGGTATGCTACCAGGCTCCAGCTGTCAGTACCTGAGGCCCCAGCACAAAAAACCAGTCACCAGACCCCTTGATCCAGCACAAGAAACCTTAACTTTGTGACCCAGGAGCAGAGTTCAACTTTAAAAGCCAGAAAAAAGGCAAACACCATCAGCAAAAAGCAACAAAGAAAAACGATGACCATAGAGAAGTATCATCGTGCCAGGGACGATCAAAACACAAATTCAGAAGAAAACAACATTGCCAATATACCCACGTCTAAAACTTCAAAAAGGAATATGAATTGGTCTCAAGCCCAAAATGCCTTCTTGGAAGAGCTCAAGAAAAAATTTATTTTTTAATTATGTCTCTTAGAACTGGTTTCCAGATCAGTGTTTTTCCCCCATTGAGATATTTCACATGGTATTCTATTTTTTTTCCATTTTTTTGGTTCTGTTTTATAATTTCTTGATTTTGCATAAATTCATTAGCTTCCATTTGCTCCATTTTAATTTTTAAAGAGTTATTTTTTCAATGAGTTTTTGGGGCTCCTTTTCCATTTGGCCAATTTTGCTTTTTAAGGCATTCTTCTCTTCATCGGCTTTTTGGACCTCTTTTGCCATTTGGGTTAATCTGTTTTTTAAGGTGTTATTTTCTTCAGCATTTTTGTAGAGGTGTCTTTTGACAAGCTATTGACTAGTTTTTCATGCTATTTTTCCATCGCTCTCATTTGTTTTCCCTCTACTTCTTTTAGTTGATTCTCAAACTCCTTTGTGAGCTCCTCCATGGCCTCTGACCAATTCATATTTTTCTTGGAGGCTTTGGATGTAGGAGCTTTGACTTTGTTGTCTTCTGGTTGTATTGTTTTGATCTTCTTTGTCACCAAAGTAAGATTCCATAGTCTGATTTTTTAACACTGTCTGCTCATTTTCCCAGCCAATTACTTGACTTCTGAACTCACTGTCAAGGTATAACTCTGCTTCCAGATGGAGAATCTTCTGTCCCAAGATTCAGGGGTTTTGTGCAGCTGTTTTCAGAGCTACTTCTAGGCACCTGTAAATTTTCAGTTCTTCTAAGGTATGGTCCAAGGAGAGGTGTTTACTCCTCTCCTGGCCTGTACTATGCTCTGTGAGTGACCTCAAGCACTCTTTTATACGTTGGAGCTGTGAGGAGGACTCCCTCCTCACATCCACCACAAGATCTTCCACACCAGAGCTCCTCCTGATTCCAGAATTGCCCCCCCCCCCCAGGACTGTGATCCTGATCCAAGCAGAGCAAAGCAAGAAAATCCTGCCTCAGAGCCACTAAGAAGATCCCTGAACTTCTGCTCTGATCAGCCACTTTATCCCCTCACAATCTGTGGGCTTGGAGCACTGAAAGGAGACTCTGTTGCTGCCTGTTGCAGCAACCTCTGCTGCCCCAACTCCATACTCTTTGGGCCAGACCACAATCTTTGTCCAATAGAATTTTACCTTTGACTTTCTATTTTGTCTTTAGAGTTTGTGGGTTGATAAGAATGGAAACTGTCATAGCTTCCAGTGATTCAGTGCCCTGAGGCCTACTCTTTCCAGTCTGCTCCAGCCCAGTCTGTGGGGGACAAGGCCTATTCAGGGCTGTGTTATGCTCCAAATAACCTGTGGTAGAAATTATCATTATCCTTCCAGAATGTCTTGGCCTGGATACTTGTTTCACTCTGTCATTGTGGATGTACTGTAGCTCTAGAATTTGTTTAGAGTAATTTTTAATATTAATATATAGGCATTTGAGAAAGAGATCAAGTGAGTCCCTGCTTTTACCCTGTTATCTTGGCTCCACCTCAAGAAGGATTTTAAAAGTCAAACAAGAGAGGTAGAAGAAAAATTGAACAATTCATTTTAAAATATAATTAAAAATATGGGGGAGTGGAGTACACTGAAGAAATATCAGTTTTTCCATATTTTCCTATGAGGTTTTTATGCCCTAATACTTGGTCTTTTTTGTGATGCCAAGTACAGATCAGAAAAAAAATTCTTTTGATTTGTATTCAGTTTTCTCCAAAGGTCTATCATATCTAACTTTTTCTAAAATTTTATTGGTATCCTCAATTTCTTTCTTATTTATTTTATGGTTAGAGTTATCTAGTTCAGAGAGGGGCAAGTTGAGATCTCCAACTAGTTTAATTTTATGATCTATTTCCTAATGTAATTCATTTAAATTTCTTTAAGAATTTGGATGCTATATCTTTTGGTGCCTATGTTTAATATTGATGCTAATTCATTATCTGTGGTGACTTAAACAAAATATAGTTTCTCTGTCTATCCTTTTTAATTAGGTCCATTTTTTGCTATAGTTTTGTCTGAGATTATGACTGTAACCCCTGCCACTTTTTCATTTTAGCTGGAGCATGATTGATTCTGCTCCAGGCCCCTATTTTGAATAAGTGTCTCTCAGCTTCTGTGTGTTTCATATAAATAATATAGTATTAGATTTTGGTTTCTAGTCTGTTCTTCTGTATGCTTCCATTTTATGAATGAACTCAACCTATTCATCTTCACAGTTATGATTGTTAATCCCATTATCCCTTTATTCCATTTTATTCTGTTTCTTGCACTCTTTACTTTCTCTTTCTTGCCCTCACTGCCTGCACTTTTATTACATCCCTTCTTATATACTTCTACTCCTACTACTCTGGTGGGTAGAATAATGTATATGTGTGTGTGGATGTACATATACATAAACATATACATGTGTATATATGTTTATGTCTACGTATATATAAACACATGTATATGTATACATATATGTATGTGTTTATATGTGTGTGTATGTAAGTGTGTGTGTGTGTGTGTGTGTGTGTATTCCTCATTTGAGCTAATTTACATAGAGAGTAAGATGTTCAAATGTTGGCAAACCACCCCTTACCAGTTTTTTTGCATTATAAAAGCTTTTCCTTAAATGCTTCTTTTATTCTTCCTCTCCCTTTCCCCAATATATTCCTCTTTCTCACCTATTCATTTTTATGTCATCCTAACATAATTGACTCACTCTGTTGCCCTCTTATTTGGAATCCTTCTAACTGTAGTAAAATGATAAAGTTATTAAAGATAAATATATCATCTTACCATATAGAAGGTTATAAAATTTAACTTTATTGAGTCCCTTATGATTTCTCTTTAATGTTTATCTTTTCATTGTTCTCTTAAGCCTTGTATTTGAAAGTCAATTTTTTTTATTTAGTTCTGGTGTTTTTTTAAATCAAGAATGCTTGAAAGTCCTCTATTTCATTAAATATCCATTTTCCCCATATGTATTATATTCAGATTTGATGGGTAGGTTCTTTTTGGTTGTAATTCTAGTTCTTTTGCTTTCTGAAATATCATATTCCAAGCCCTATACTCCTTCAAACTGGTAGCTGCTAAATCTCGTGCAATCTTGACTGCACCTCCAAGGTATTTGCATAGTTTCTTTCTTGCAACTTGAAGTGTTTTCTCTTTAATGTATATGCTTTGGAATTTGGCTGTTACATTCCAGGCAATTTTCCTTTTAGAATCTACATTAAGTGGTCATTCGTGATTTATTTCTATTTTACCCACTGGTTCCAAGATAGCAGGGCAGTTTTTTTTTTCTTGACAGTTTGTTTGTTTATTGATTCCTTTTGTAATTATCAAATTGAATTCCAAATAACCCTTACCCACCCTTCCTTAGTGATAGATTTTTTTTCCTAAAGAAAAGTAAGTTATTTTCCTTAGGAAAACCGATTCCTTAAGTTAAAATAAAAAAAATAGTTGAGCAAAATTCTTCAATAGAATCTGACAGCACATCTAATATTCTACACCTGTAGGCCCCATCCCTCCAACAAATGGAAAGGGATACATTTTCTTTTCTTTTCCAGGGCCAGGTTTGATCACTATAATGACATAGTATTAAGTTTTATTTTGGTGTTATACATTTGTTTTGCAAAATCTGAAATTACATTCAACCTAATTTATTCATAACGTAAGGCAGAAATATTTTACCTTCCTTTAAAAAAATTAAGCTACTTGAGTGTGGCATTCAGAGTAGTCAAGAATGCTGACAGAAAGGAAGAGGAATAAATATAAAATAACTTTAATAAAACATATGATGATTTTATGAGTTTCATAGAACCTGGGAGAAAGTTTAGAAGTCATTTAACCTGCTGCATGAAAGAACAAATGAGGAAAATGAGGCCTAAAGTGGTTAAATGATATTTTCCAAGGTCATACAGGCACTAAGTGGAACAGCCTTTTATTGGAACCAGGTTTCTAGCTCCACAAACAGTAGTTGTTCCACTGCAAAAGGTTGTTTTAATATTATTTTGTTTTCTTTTTTCATCAATTGCTTATAAAAATAATTTAACATTCATTTTTGAAAGTGTTGAGTTCAGGGGGTGAAGCCAAGATGGTGGTTGGAAAGTAGGGACTTGCAAGATCTCCCCCCTGCCAAGGTCTATCCAAAAACCTATAAAAATGGCTCTGAACAAATTCTAGAGTTTCAGAACCCACAAAATAACACAGGAAAGAAGGGCTCCAGCCCAGGACAGCCTGGTTGCTTTCAGGGAAGGGTCTATCCAATGGAGCTGGGAGCAGAAGCCCTCATGGGCTGCACCAGGACCAAGCAGACTGGGAGCCAGGTGGAACAGGCCCTAGTGCCCTGAATCAATGAGCTGTGGCAGTTACCTGACTTCTCAACCCACAAACACCAAAGACAACAGAGAAGGTTAGTGGGAAAAGCTGTGGGGACAGAGTTAAAGGAGTTTGCAGTTCGGCCACCATCCCAGGGCAGTAGAAGTGGTGCAGCTCTGAGGACAGAACTACATCTGCAGTTGCTGCTTGCTCCAGGCCCACTTGGTGGGAGGAATTAAGTAGTGGATCAGAGTGGGAGTGCAGAGCCTGCTTAAGATCTGAGTAGCAATCCAACTTCGTAGTTCTTGGGGGAGGAGGAACCATGGTGTGGCAGAGCTTGCTGGGTAGAAATAGCTCTGAAAACAACAGCGCAGCACCTCAAGCTTTGGACAATGTACTCTCTACTCTAAAAGCAGCCATACACAGATGAAAAACTCAAAGGTCAAGTAAGTTGGCTGGGAACATGGCCAGGCAACTAAAACAGACTCACATTCAGAATCAGACTTTGGAATCTTTCTTTGGTGACAAAGAATACCAAAACACACAGCCAGAAGAACTCAACAAAGTAAAAGACCCTACATCTAAAGTCTCCAAGAAAAGCAGGAAGTGGTCTCAGGCCATGGAAGAGCTCAATAAGGATTTGGAAAAGCATGTTAGAGAAGTAGAGGAAAAATTGGGATGAGAAATGAGAGTGATGTGGGAAAACCATGAAAAACAAGTCAATGACTTCCTAAAGGAGACCCAAAAAATACTGAAAAAAATAGCACCTTAAAAAATAGACTAACTCAAATGGCAAAAGAGCTCCAAAAAGCCAATGAGGAGAAGAATGCCTTGAAAGACAGAATTAGCCAAATGGAAATGGAGGTACAAAAGACCATGGAAGAAATACTACTTTAAAAATTTGACTGGAGCAAGCAGAAGCTAGTGACTTTATGAGAAATCAATATATTATAAAACAGAACTAAAGGAATGAAAATGGAAGACAATGTGAACTATCTCATTGGAAAAACCACTGACCTGGAAAATAGATCCAGGAGAGATAATTTAAAAATTATTGGACTACCTGAAAGCCTTGATCAAAAAAGAGAGTAGAAATCATCTTTCAAGAAATTGTCAAGGAGAACTGCCCTGATATTCTAGAGCCAGAGGGTAAAATAGAAATTGAAAGAATCCACCGATTGCCTCTCGAAAAACATCCCCAAAAGAAATCTCCTAGGAATATTTTCACCAAATTCCAGAGCTCCCAGATCAAGGAGAAAATACTGCAAGCATCAAGAAAGGAACGATTTCAGTATTGTGGAAACACAATCAGGATAATACAAGATCTAGCAGCTTCTATATTAAGTGATCAAAGGGCTTGGAATATGATGTTCCAGAGGTCAATGGAACTAGAATTAAAACCAATACTCACCAACCCAACAAAACTGAGTATCATGTTCCAAGGCAAAATATGGATTTTCAATAAAATAGAGAACTTTCAAGCTTTCTCAATGAAAAGACTAGAGCTGAATAGAAAATTTGACTTTCAAACACAAGAATCAAGAGAAGCATGAAACAGTAAACAAGAAAGAGAAATCATAAGGGAGTGTATAATTCTTGAGACCTTAGTATTAGGGTGGCTGAAAGGAACATACATACATATATATATATACATATATATATGTATACATATATGTATACATATATATGTATACATATATACATATATGTATACGTATATATTTATACATGTATACATATATGTATACATATGTATGTATATATGTATACATTTATGTATACATATATGTATATATATGTATACAGAGGGGGAGAGAGAGAGAGAGAGAGAGAGAGAGAGAGAGAGAGAGAGAGAGAGAGAGAGAGATAGGGCACAGGGTGAGTTGAATATGAAGGGATGATATCTAAAAATATAAAATCCAATTAAGGAATCAGAGAGGAATATGATGAGAGAGGGAAAAAGGGAGAGATAGAATTGGGTAAATTTTCTCACATAAAAATGGTAAGAAAAAGCAGTTCTGTTGGAAGGGAAGAGGGGCAGGTGAGTGAATCTTGCTCTCATCGTATTTGACCTGAGGAGGGAATAACATAGACACTCAATTGGATATCTTACCCCACAGGAAAGAAGGAGAAAGGAGATAGAAAAAGGGGGGATGATAGAAGTGAGGGCAGATAGGGGGAGGAGGTAATGAAAAGCAAACACTTTGGAAAATGGACAGGGTTAAGGGATAAAATTGGATAAAGTGGGGTAGAATAGGAATGAGCAAAATATGATGAGTCTTTCACAACATGAGTATTGTGGAAGGGTTATACATAA